>NW_006767640.1:892760-916783 GCF_000300595.1 Phanerochaete carnosa HHB-10118-sp | reverse complement strand
CCAAGTCACCATTGCGTTCTCCATATGGCAACCTACAATTCATTCATTTTTCCTTCATGTTAGTGCTGCGACCTCACTTTGCCGTAACCACGAGCGATCCTGTAGGCAGCAAACATCTGTCTGGTACCGAGGACGAGCCGAAGAGATAGATAACGCACGATGTTCCTCCAGTCAATTCATCCCACATGCAGTATCCGAACACACCCATGTGGGCCCAGGGCGCCCGATAGCAGTTCTCTTCCACTTCCGCTTCTTGTCCTTCTCGAACCCTGAAGGTCCCAGCCCATTTGCACGCACCAGCAATCGTCAAAACTGGGCTGGGCACAAGAATCCTAGTAGCACGCCCGAATGCGCTGGCAAAGCTGATGGTAGCAGACACGGCTGAAAAGGTCAAGCTAATGGCCGAGACGGTCTTTCCAGAGAAGCAAGTTTGACAAGACTAGGATGTCCATGGCAGGACAGGCAGCATTTAGAGCTATCAAGGTACACAGCGCAAGTTCAAGCAGCCTCAAGCTCGCCATGGTCGCCGCGGGAAGGATGGTCCGATCCTGAGGTCACTTTTGGGCGATTTGTGCCCGCGTACTTTTACCCGGGTTTGCAACCTAGTGCGGATTTTTTAGCCTAAAATGCCTTGATCTGTACCCCAGATTTGTCTAGAGGTAACTAGTTTTGGGTAAAAGTGATCTGAGCGGTTACTACTTTACCCCATAAATAGCTACTTTTGTAAGAAAATAGAATGAACGGTCATTTGACTTTGGGAATATTTGCACTACTCTCAAGATACGAAGACAACGTAATTTCTTGTGTTGCAAATTGCCGAATCTTCATAAAATGGAAGAAGTAAGCCTGAGCTTGTCTCATGATACTTTTTCAACGTCAGCTTCAAAGAAATTGCCTTGCAAATTGATGGCTTGGTGAGCGAAGGTCAAACTCTGTCCGCTTCCTATCTTCGACATCATGATATGAGCGTGGCCATTCTCACTGTCGTGGGATGGACCGCTTCCCGACACTCCGTAAGTGCTTCGTGACCTCTTGTACAATCATTACTGCTCTGTCAATGCGGCGTTTTCGTGTGGGATTACTGTCGCGGGCCATCTCAGTGCTGCACTACTGATCACTTGCCCGGGAGTGCATAAGTAATGTTATCACCAGCAGAGCAGTGTGTATATGAAGAGCATGGACCGCGGAGATTTCGGGACGGATTGCAGCCTAGGTATATAGTCTGCCGACCAGCACCGTCACTAACCCTCAATATACCGCTCTCATGATCTCGTCTCTGCAGCTCGCGCTTGCGGCAGCCCTCACATGGAGCCTATGGAGGCTTCTTCGTAACTTTGTCATTCGTTCACCCCTCGACAACATACCGGGTCCAGAACGCCCCTCCTTCTGGACAGGTGAGTTTCCCTGGTCTCACACCAGCTGCCAAAACGAGCTCTCCTTCTATCAGGGCATGTCAAAGACCTGTTCGGTCGTCACGGCTGGGACTTCCACGACAGGCTCGCCCGGCAGTACGGATCTGTTTCGAAAGTGTACTCAACGCTGGGAGTACGTGCAATACGCCTGTAGTACGTGCACAAACATCCTAACTACCGTGTTCCAGACTCCGGGCCTATATGTCTACGACCCCAAGGCCCTGAATAGTATCGTGGTCAAGGATCAGCACACGTATGAAGAGACATCGTGGTTTATCAAGTAGGTGTCAGCGCAGCCTGAAAGTAGTGGTCGCCCACGCCGACTGTCACAGGTGGAACCACATGATACTTGGGCCGACGCTGTTTGCGACGCTAGGTAGATACACTGTAGCAAGCTCCCAGTTTCGCTAAGATATTGAGCTCTGCAGGCGAGCACCACCGCAAGCAACGCAAGATGCTCAACCCCGTTTTCTCCATCGTGCACATGCGCTATATGACGCCAATCTTCTACAGCGTCGTCCATCGCGTAAGTCTGTCTAACTCTTCTAATTGTTTCAATGTCTCTATCTTTCCTGTGCTAGCTTCGGGGCGCCATCTCTACAAAGATCGACAGCGCCTCTGGGGAAATCAATCTCATCGAGTGGATGGCTCGCACTGCGCTTGAGCTCATCGGGCAAGGCGGCCTCGGATACTCGTTCGATCCGCTTGTGTCTGACTTCAACAATGAGTTCGGCGCCGCTCTCAAAGAGTTTGCGTACGCACCGCCTTGTAGTGTGTTTGCCCCGCTCCCTTCTGACACTCTGGCAGGCCTATGACATTTGCGATGCAAATCTGGCGCATGCTGACGCCGTACTATACGTCCTACATTCCCCTTGCGATCCGCCGGCAAATCATTAGATGGGCGCCGCACAAGAAAGCGCAGAAGATGCGCGCAATTTCAGAGACAATGGCAGCTCACTCCAGGATGATATACGAGGGAAAGGTAGCCGCACTGGCCCAAGGTGACGATGCCGTCGTACGCCAGATTGGCGAGGGAAAGGACATCATCAGCATTCTCAGTGAGTGACGTCGCTCACACTTCTGATCAGGACTTAATCAGAGCTTGTGGTGCAGTCCGAGCGAACATGGATGCTTCTGAGGAAGACAGGTTGCCCGAAGAGGAGATAATTGCCCAGATGTCGTAAGTATCTCCTCTGGCACAGCTGGATGTGCGAACTCACGAGATTCCGTATGCAGTGGGCTGGTTTTGGCCGCCACTGACACAACATCCAATGCCCTCGCGCGAACGCTTCATCTCTTGTCCGAGCACCAAGATGTCCAGGACAAGGTTCGCGCAGAACTCGTGCAGGCGAGCCCCGACGGCGAAGATATTCCGCACGACCAGCTCGTCGGCCTCCCCTACCTCGATGCGGTTTGTCGTGAATCATTGCGCCTGTAAGCCACCAACGAAATATTCGATGCTCGGCACTCAATTTGACCCATACAGGCACCCACCTGTTAGCTTTCTCTCTCGCGAGTAAGGCAGCCACGTTCAGCTCTGTTGCCGATAGTTGCTAACCTAGGATTGCCAGGACGCGTGAGGATATCGTCATGCCGCTGTCAGAACCCTTGCAGGGCCTCGACGGCACGCCCGTCGGCGAGATTTTTGTGCCAAAAGACACCCCAATATTTGTCTCCATCCGGGGCTGCAACCGGAACCCGGCGATTTGGGGCGAGGACGCGCTGGAGTGGAAGCCAGAGCGCTGGCTAGCGCCGCTTCCCAAGGCACTCAGCGAGGCGCATGTGCCTGGTATCTATGCGAACCTGTGAGCCGTCCTGTCTAAATTTTAATCCTCAATAGTCATATCCCCCTCCCTCCCTCGGGGTATAACCCACAGTATGACATTCCTCGGTGGTGGAAGGGCTTGTATGTAAGTCCTTCTTGAACACCTTTCAAGTTCGGCCCTCATTTGCATTTACAGTGGCCTCAAGTTCTCTCAACTGGAAATGAGTGAGTTGTCTGTACTGTGGTCATGCCTGACTTGGGCCTTGACTGCTATGCCTCTATAGAGGTCGTGCTGGCCATCATGCTACGATCCTTCCGCTTCCTTCCCAGCGATAAGGAAATTTATTGGAACCTTGCTGGAGTCAATTATCCTACGGTTGGTAGGGATGGTATAAAAGCCGAGATGCCGATGAAGGTAGAGGCCATTCATGCCTGAATTCTCCCTGTAATCGCTTGTCGTTTGTTTATCCGACATTCTTGCATTCATCTCTCTTTCCGAGTCTGTGGAAGGAATAAAGGCGAGGGAAGCAGCGAAAGCTTAAGATGCTGTCGAAAAGGCCGTAAACCGCCGTATAGTGGATCGGCTCCATGTGCGATGTGACATCCATCTTATCCTCATCCTCGAATGCATTGCGCAATAATTACAAAGCGCTAAAGCCGACGCAAGCATATTCTATGAGTTCTCATTGATATCTGGACTCTCGATGCCGGGGACTAGTACCAGAAAGGAAATGGCGCATCAGCGGCGGCTGCGTAGCGGAGCTCATATGTCGCAGCAACTCCGCTGGCTTGAGCTCATCTTAGGTTGTGTTGTTGCGGTCAATCATAGCTGAGTGCGTATGTCGCGGACGTCACTACCACTTGATGCATGCTCTGACATAGCACGACGGAAACGCAGAGTTCCGTCTGTAACATATGATCTCACAGCGTCCGTTCGGTTCTCTTGTCAATTCATGTCAGGTACTGACATGCTGCTGTGGCAGATTGGATGCGAGCATGCCGGCATACTGCCCTTCTTTCTCGCACCCCTGGCCCCCTTCGACAATCCTGTAAGATATCGTCCAATTGTGAACTCAGCGAGACTCGATGTCCGCTCCGCCGCGCGCACGAAACCCAAGCTTCCGGAGTTGTATGTGCCAGACCCTGGCGAAGCTGATTGGCCATTCTCGCCGGAAGAACTCCATTGCCTTCCTCGACGGCCGGAGTTGTTCTAGCCTCGACTATGGGCGTCCAACGCGGCTTGCTAGAGGGCCAGTGCGAATATATGGACGAACAGGGCACCCTTGTCGACGGTGGGGCTGCAGAGGGCCTGCCTTCTTATTATACCCGACCGCGCAAGGCTAGGCTGGAACAGCCCTTCAGCGGCGTAACAGCGACCGGGCCCTTATTGGTAGGCGTGGAACGATAGCAAGGTTGGCAGAGTTGATCCGCGATCGTCTGTCCGCCCAAGCTGAGGAACAGCCCACAAACACACGGCTACGAGACTTCGTGGCGTTCTTGACAAGTCCAGACTCTCAATAGCATGCGATATCTTTCTCCTTTCTCTCACTGCGTTCCGCGTTCTGGCCAGGAGCGCTCGGTGCCGCGCTGGCTTCAGCGATTCCTGTGGACAATACGATCCATATACGACAGTATCTGCGCCATGTTACCCTTCCATAACCGCAGATCCTTGGCAGTCGTGTGCGTCCTGTGCCTGAATTTCCACGTAACACGCCCGTCCGAGATGTACAGGAGCCTAACGCCGAGCGACATCTGGATGGCACCGTAACGGAGGTGTGAATGGTAAGTGAATTAGCCACGTACATCGCATGTCTCAGCAACCTTTCTCACCCCTGGACAATTATGCAGGCACATGGAGTCGTATTCCTTTCTGCCCTACTCCACATTCGAAACCTTATCTGAGACGTTAGATGTCGGAAAGGAAGGGGACAGAGGAATGGGAGTTGTCGATATAACGCTTTAAAAGGGGGTTACTGAGCGGTAAGAAAGCCGTGTAAGCCGTTTCTTATCTCCCTTCTATCTCACTTGTGATCGTTTTTCCCGGTAGTCACAGAGCGGTTAGATGCGATCAATTACAGCCACCCGGGACGCTCAGCCTGCGCATTCGACCACGCTCTCGCGCTGTCGGGTTGACACCCTTCTGCTTTCTTCTCTCCAGCACGGTACCTATCGGGTTATAGGAATCAGACCCTGCCAGTCCTTCAATTCTCCCGACGTTCTGTGTTCTGCAGTCACTGGGCCATTCATTTGCCCGTGCATCGCCTGAGCGTTGCCGTTGTTCTTTCATCTTTGCAGGAACTCAAATAGACGGTACCCGCGTGTTTCAACGTGCGGCCAGGGCCATCTCGTTTCCCCCTCTCCCCCGTAATTCGTATTCTTCCATGCGTCTCCTAGCTGTACTCGGCTCGCTCCTCCTACCGGTGCTCGCCAATGCACAGTATCAGATGGTCAAGGAGTACATCGGAGATAGCTTCTTCGACGACTGGGCCTTCTACAATAACAGTGAGCTTATTTCTTGCCACACCGCTGACGCAAGATACCAAATTGATATATTCAGACGACAACCTGACCAATGGCAATGCATTGTGCGTACACACAAGGCTTTCCCCGAGCGGAAAGTGTCCAGGCTGACGTCGCACTAGCTTCGTGAGCGCGAAAGAGGCCTCACAGGACAAGCTCGCATTCGTAAACGATGCTGGGAACGCCATCATGAAGGTGGATAACACCTCGAACCTTAACTTTAACGACAACCGCAACACGATCCGGATAACGTCGACCGACAGGTTCACTGTAGGAAGCCTCTGGATCGCGGACATGCTGCATGTCCCGTATGGCGTCAGTGATTCTATCTGGTTTCCCGACTCCATGTGTTGATCCTTCTTGATCGTAAGTGCTCGGTATGGCCTGCCTGGTGGTCATCAGCACCAAACTGGCCAGCGGGCGGAGAAATTGGTGAATCCTCTCTTGATTAATAGCCTCAGGCACCCGAACTAACTATTTCATCTCACCAGATACCCTCGAAGGTGTCAATCAGGTCACCATGAGCCATATGGCCCTACACACAGCGCCAGTATGTTTATCCTAAATGGAACCGGACAGTTCTGACGGGTGCACGGCAGGGTTGTGTGCAATCGAACACGTCGGTCGAGACGAGTACCCTCGTTAACACCACAGACTGCTCCACGCTTGCGAATAACAATGAGGGTTGCACCGTCACAACGCCAGGCGCGAGCTACGGCCCAGCGTTTGCCGCGGCCGGGGGCGGTGTCTTTGTAACAGAATTCGCTTCCAAAGGCATTTCGTGAGTACCATGCTGAAGAAAATTTCGAAATACTGAGCTAATGCGGCGCCGTGCAGCATATGGTTTTTTAATGTAAGCTGCTAAGCATCTTCGACATGGGCTAGGGTCTCACGCTCTGTTTCAGCGTACCTCACTTCCGCAGTCGTTGCAAGGGAACGCAAGCACGGTGGACACATCTACCCTTGGCACCCCGACAGGGAACTGGCCTTCAGACGGATGTAACATAAACTCTTTCTTTGAGCCGCAGCAACTCGTCTTCGACATAACCTTGTGCGGAGGTACGTCAGCCGTCAGATCGGCGAACTCGAAGCATGCTGACAAAACTGTGTCGTCGTCAGACTTTGCGGGGACCGCGTCCATCTTCCAGCAGACATGCACGGGCATATGCTACGATGATTGGGTTTTGGGTTCGCCGTCGAACTACGACACAGCCTACTTCGAAGTGCAGTACGTACGCGTGTACGGACAACCGGGAGAGTTGACTGTCATCCCGTCCGGTGGCGTCCGCTCCGCGGGCACCGCGGCTGTCTTCACCGTCCTCGTGGCTGTTGTGGCGGCTGTAACGCTGGCCTGGTAGAGCATGACCCTTTTGAAAAGCCTATTGGATCGCATGTGAGAGGCGGAGTGCGTAGAAAATACCCGCGGACACTGGATTATCTCGATCTATCACGGACTGTAGACTGCTGTATACGTAAGATGCTTTGTAATGACTGTAGCCCAAACATGCAGAGGACGTACAGCGGCGCAGAATGTGGGTACACTGCATTTATGCCCGGACCTGGCAACGACACGATGATGCACGACCGCGCGCGCCTCGAGCTCATGGGCGCTTGGATGCGGGAATGCGTGCAGACGCCCGCAGACGCTGGCGGGCAGCCCGGCAGGGCTGACAGCTTGGCTAACAGAGATGACGACCACCGGCTATGACGTTACAAGCTGGTGCGCAGAGTCTCGAATTTATAAATATCATAATCCAAAGCTGACAACGTCGTCCAACAAGCTTCCGAAATAGCAAAATCCCGCCAGCTTGTTCGCGCGCTCTGACGCGTCGGGCGGTGCAAAACTCGATTCGGACCAGTGGCAGCAGGCGCTTTCAATATGTCGTGCCTGATAGACAAACTCCCGACATGGCCCACGGTGCGAAAGCCTCTTAGACAGTGCTCGCGTCGACATCTCAGCGACTACACTGACGATCAACGGCGGGCTGACGCGCGTGCCGCCGGTTGTCCAACCCTGTCCGCCCGATCATATATAAGTAAGGAGCCCCTGAGGCTAGTTCAGCACTAGTCTCATCACTTGTCCTTCTCTGCCATGTCATCATTCACACCACAGCCGACTCCGGAACTGTTCAGTGTTAACGGACTCATAGCCGTCGTCACCGGCGGAGGAACCGGTCAGTCGCTCCTGCTTCTGCCCGATGTGCACCTCGAGATCCTGACCATCGATTATAATCATCAGGCATCGGCCTCATGATTGCAGCGACGTTGGAACACAACGGCGCCACCGTGTACATTGCGGGCCGCCGACTCGAGGTTGTCGAAAAGGCTGCGCGCGAAAACAACGTGGGCGTCCCTCGCAGTCTTGTTTTCCGGGTGCGCTAACCGTCCTGTGCTGTGCATGCAGCGCCACGGGAATTTGATCCCCGTCCAGTGCGACGTCACATCGACCGAGTCCGTGCAGCAGCTAGTCGAGACTGTCAAGTCCCGGCACGGGTTCCTCAACCTGCTCGTCAACAACGCGGGCATCGCCCGGAACCAGCTTCCCCCAGGGGGTGCCTCAGGGCCAGAGTCCGGGGACATCAAGGCGTTCCAGAGTGCCCTGTTGAACGCCGGCCCCCGCGAGGACTTTGGTCGGACGTTCGACGTGAACGTTACGGCGGCGTACTACACGACAGTGCAGTTCCTCGAGCTCCTCGATGCAGGCAACCGCAAACGCAACATGCCCGGCATCACAAGCCAGGTCGTCACTGTGCGAGTCTCGCGGGTTTCCGCCGCGACGACAAGAACTTCACGATCTCGTACACCGTCAGCAAGGCCGCGACGGTGCACCTCGGCAAGCTCCTCTCGAACATCCTCAAGGGCTGGCAAATACGGAGCAACGTCATCGCGCCAGGCATTTTCCCCTCGGGTGCGTGCAGCAATCTGAGTATGCCTTGAGACCGCTGTTGACCGAGCTGTTTCCTCTGTAGAGATGTCAGATGGCCTAGTCTCTGAGGATGCCATGAAGCTGGCCGTTCCGCTCGGCCGCCAAGGTGATATCAACGATATGGGAGGGCTGATATTGTACCTTGCGAGTCGGGTGCGTCTTTCCGTTTCTGTTCCTTCTTGTCTCCTGTCTCTGACTAATTTGCAGGCGGGGGCCTATATCAATGGCTCGGTGCAGCTGATCGACGGCGGACGTCTCTCGTTGTTCCCTTCGACATACTAAAAGATTCGTACACACTACTTATCTTGTATAAATTAGAGTTGTGGAATCATCGATAGACTTTTGCTCAAGCGCTTCTGACGTAGTGCGTAACGTTCAAAGCACGAATCGGCCTATGGGTACCTTCGCATTAGGTAAGCAGATGCCAACTCAGACTGCAAGAACATTCAAGCACGGTACCGGACAAGAGTAGCTGCTATACTTAGGAAGACGGAAAAGAGACTAACCCTAAGCTTGTTCATAGCGGCAATCCCAAGGGGCAAATGCATTTAGCTCTAGTAATTCGTTAAGTGTACCGTAACCCATGAAAGGGAGCATACAAGTATTACAGGCCATAACATCGAGCTTACTTCGAGTGCTTGTATGTCGCCGCTATGCGGGACCGAACAAAGTCGCCCGCAATGATAGGTTCGTATTTCGGGGGATGATCGGTCGACACACAGCTTGGAAGAGCCTGTGAAAAGCACCAGCCCTCAGTACCGTGTTTTCAGCAGCTAAAACGTACCAACCTCCAATAACACGTTGTAGTCTGTCCCGAAGAACAGTGGAATTGAATACCGCTCGATCCCGGAGCGGTTGATCGCACGGTGGACGGTGGACGTGAAAACATCATCTACAGCAAGAGCATGATTTTCATAAACGTTGAGCAAGACACCGACCGATGTGCTTACTCGTCCATCGGGCAAGCTGATCTCCCAGGCTGACACGAGCGCTGTTCAGACTCCTGATGACAACAAAAGCAGACCACGTACTTGACCACGAAAGTCCCGGGGATCGGAGTCGCGTCTACCCATTTTTTGTCCTTATTGAGAACCTGCAACGCTGGCACGTGATCCTGCCACAAGATCGTGAAGCACTAGCGGCGGGTTAGCTGACAGTTCTTCGCACACTCGGCGCGGGGTCGACTGACTTCGTAGCTGGAGGCACGGATAAGTAAGCCAGAGCGAGGTACGAACGCAGTCACTCACTCCGTGTGAGCGCCAATGCCTTGCACCCGGTCGTCGACGGTGCCGTCCTGCGATGGGTAGTACAGCAGTCGCATGATCGCCGCGGGCTTCGTGATCTGTGGTACATATGCGCGTGAGGATGGCGGGCGGCATGGAGACTATCATTTGTGCCGTCACCTTGTCTGCGAAGAAGTCCTCGGGTAAGTTGAGCGCGAGGGCAAAGACGGGGAACAAGAGTTTGCCGAGGGCTACAACCGCATAGCTTTTTCGTAACACAACATATGCAGTTAGTCACGATATATATAGAGAGACCAGGAACTCGGCGCATACTAGTAGCGCATGACGGCTTCCTTGAATCCGGGCAGCTCCCTCTCGTCCGGCCAGAGGTTCACGCCGGACATGGGACCGTCGTCTGCACGAACATTGCCAGACGGATCCTCCCAGCCGAGATCGAAGCCTTCGTGAAGGTCACCGCGGTTCTCTGGGTCGCTATTCTCTCCGAGCAGCGGAGTGTAGCCCTTAAAGTTCGTGCTCTTGTCAATACTTATGGTTTCTTTCGATGCCTGCGATAATGCGAAGAAACCCTTTGCTGCCTCTAAAGCGGCAGAGATGGTTTCTTGCGGGATACCGTGGTTTTTGACTGTGCTTCGACAGTGAAATTCAGGTAGCCATACGGACGGATGGTGCTTACTGTAGAAAAATCCGACATTCATAGAGGCATTGCGAACTTCGTCGGCTAGTGCGCGTCTTACAGATAAATCATCGGAGCGTATGTTATGCAAATCTCTGCAATGACACGCAGGTTGCATATGGGTAAACATGCAAGCTCATATATACTGCGATCACCTACATGACCGGTATCTCCTGAAATGCATTATTTGTATGGCGTTTAAAGAGCAGTGACGGTCCACTCTCAAGTGGTGCGCCTCTCCCAGGCTCCATGGTGGCTGAAGTGACCAAGTCAATATCTTTGGAGATTGAGCCTGATAAGGCTTTTATCTCAAATTAGGAGGCGCCTCGAAAATCCCTAAATTGGGCATACTGTATTTCTCCCGCAATTGTTATCTTGGTCGTCGCCGACGTCGCCGCCGCAGTCACCGTCGGTGTTGTCATTTTCTGGATGTTGGAAGCAATGCGACAAGAGCATAGATTATGTTGAGATAGGCATTCCGTAGATACCATGACGCTGAGTATTGTTATCCTTGTACTCCTTTGGCCTCCTTTGGCCGACAGCCTCTACCTCGCCCAGAACGCCGCCTCCAATCCGCCTGCTTTTGTCTGTGGGAGTTCATTCTACCTCACAGGAGTAACAGTCAAATGGAGATCCGAGAGCAACAAGGAGGCAGGCCACGCCATCACCGCCACGGTGCGCGGCAAATAAAGGGGGATGGCGGAGCAAACACTTTCCCGCTTTTTCTCTCAACCTCTACATCCCCAAACGCATACTCGCACTTTTACCTCGTTTTCTGCGAAAATGAACCAGCATACATACATCTCTTTTACTCCCAGAGCTCCTCAGCCAACGTATCCGTACCGGCAGACGTCGTCTTTCAACCTGATGCTCGTGTCACAGTCCACGTCGACATACCCGCCCGCCACCCCGCCTCTGGTGGCACGCTCGCTTGCTTCAACACCGTCGTCATCCACTCTGCCTGAGGTCGAAGGTGTACGAGGGCTGCCTGCCGATGAGGCTGAAATCCTGTACGCTACAGGGCTGGACAGCTTGGGCTTGGACGCGGACGAGCCGAATCGGTGGGCGGCGAGCTTGCAGGACGAAGTCGTGGGGAAGGCCGCCCCTGTTTACGCACAGAAAGACCCACACAAACCCGACGAGAAGGCAGCACCGTACATACCCACCATTGTGAGGAGGCGTGCGGCGGCAGACCCTGTACATTGCGGTATCGAAGTTAACACTTGGCAACCACACCGCGAATGGCTCCGACCTTTCCGCGCAGGCTCCGTGACGTCTTACTCGGGAGTGCGCGCAGGATATGCACGAGATATCGTCGGCGCGGGGCCTTGGTCCAACGCGGTCCTGTCCGAGCTCGCTGCTAGGTTCGTTGAGCGTGTCGCCGAGGGTTGTTCAGAGACACTTGCTTGTGTGGCTCCTCTTGCGTCGGAGGTCCATCGGTGTTTCCTCCAGTATATTGGTCAAAGCACAGCGACTGCTTTCCTGCAGTATCTCAAACAGCACCTCCTGTCAGAATATCGTGCATGGTGGCTTTCGGTATGCCCCTTTCGCCTCTCGTTCTCTTACCTGCTTAAATCCTTCGTTCCCCTCCTCAGTCGCTGCCGTCTGCGATCGTTAACCTGTTCGTGTGCTCTCCGTCCCCGCCCCACGCCCCGCCATTCCGGAACGTCTCATCCGCAATTGCGGTTGCTACGTTTATCGGCGACCTCTTCTGCGAAGGCTTGCTCACGGGCTCGTTCGTGCAACTCTGCATGAATCTTGTGCTTGACAAGCTCTTGTGTCTCGAAGAAGTCGAAGCGCTCCACGCTGTCATCCACCACTCCGGCGAGCGGCTATACGACCGTGTACCTCTGGACGACTTCCTCGTCAACCTGCAGGTGCGCTGCTCGGGTGCGCCGCTGACGAGCGCGGTGGGGAAAATGGGCATATACCAGGACGTGCAGTACCACGTGCAGGTGCGTCGCGCAGCGTCTGGCGCCCCGTGCGCTCTATTGATAGGACTGCGTGACAGGCCATCTCGTCGCTCATCGAGGGCTGGGCACGCGCACGCTCGACGCCAACACCCTCTGAATTCTCTGAGTCGACCACGGAGTATTCAGACTACAACCCCGAGCACACTGTCCACCGGTCGCACAACCCACCTCCCGCGAACCAGCCCGCGGAAGCAATGGCGGCGGCGCGCCGGTAGCACCTACGTCCAAACATCAGACAGCTCCTGAGCGTCGGTGGGCAGATGTTGCCAGGGCGTAGAGACCGTCGTCTTGACATCCTAGTCACATCCCTCTAGCTACCCCTCGCACGCACTCTCCCTACCCAGTTTTTGCGTTGCCTTGCTCAACACCAAGTGACACTCATTTATCCTTGTATCAAGTAGAAGAGATTGTAAACGAAAAGAACTTCATTCCTCAGCTTCGGCTGCTCCTGTGGCACGCGCACAGGACTTCGACATTAAACATTCAACACAGCTGAGGGTGACAGACAATGTGTCTTACAGATACAAGCGTGCGACAGCTCGAGGACGTGATATACTGAACAACGAGGAGAGGAGAAGAGACAAGCGAGCACACAAAATAGGGAGGCTGATGACTCGCAGAAGAAAAGAGGAGGTGATGTGTATGGAGGGGGCGATACGAAAGTCGGAGGGAATGATATATGCTACGAAGAGTGTCCGGCAATATGATAGGGACACACAGAACGCGCCAGGGGGGCACCGTCTGTGGCATTGTTTCTCATGCAACGCTGTGCGCGACGCGCACTCACATCGCCGCCACGCCCAAGCCCTGGAAGCCGACGCGACCGCTCGCGACCATGGCCTGCGGCTGGTGCTGCTGCGTCTGCGCAGACGGCGACTGGGCGAGCTGGAGCGTCTGGCCAGGCGCGAACACGGGTGTGCTCTTCTCCTCGAGGTCGGTGTAGACAACCGTCATCTCCTTGCGGGCCTTCTCCCAGTTCTCGGGGTCCCAATACGAGTACGTGCCCTGCTCGCCGCCGGGGATCTTCGCAGAGGATGGTGTACCGGTCTCCTTGGTGATCCACAGACGGAGCTCCTTGTGGTATCTCCAATTCCTGTTCCATCTGCATATGGCGTTAGACTTTCGTTGCCACCTGCTCGGGACGGTGATACGTACAGCTCTTGTGCAGCGATCTCCTGGAGGGCATCTCTTGGCGATGCATAGAACATGAAGAAGAGTGTCTCGTCGCTGAACGCGGCCGCCTTGGCTGGACCAGGGGGAGGCGGGGCCACATTATAGCACGTCGGGAGGTGGAAGTCGGGTTCTACGGTATGTGCTGCTGATGAGTCCGCCCAGGGAGTGATGAATGTTGAGTACAAACTTCTGAGTACCAGTCAGCAGGCCCGGCACGGGGAGGGGAGAATGTACTGTTACGCACCCCGGTGTCTGCATGTCCAGCCCCATTGTACCCAAATCCGTTCCCACCGAGAGCAAACTCGTGTCAAGATCTGCGCTCTTAATCATGGCCAGAAGCCCAAGGAGGCCCCATCTGTCTGCCGGCGACATGAGCACCTGCTGCGCCGGTGTCTGTGGTACTGCCGTCCCCGATACTTGTGCCGAACTCTGCGAGGGGTGTAGGGGTGTATCTCCCGCCACGGTGCCGTTTCCTATATAGGGCGTATGTAGCGGGACTCCAGGTGTCTGTCCCTGCTGCTGCTGTGGTGGCTGTTGCTGAGAGAACGACGCTGGCAGTGGGAGACCTGGTAGTGCAGAGATATGTTGTTGTTGTGGCTGTTGCGGTTGCCCGCCAGGTGGCTGTGTCGACTGTACGTGATTCGGGCGTGTGCCGTTCTGCGACGGAGGGAAGCTGTTAGCCTGCTGCTGACTGGGGTTCGCGTTGGGAGAAGTCCAAGCGAGATTGCTCTGATTGTTGAGCTTAAGCGCGTAATTCTGAGTTAGGGAGGAACGCCCGTCAGCACGACAGGATAGACTAGGCACGTCGTGTGGCACAGCGGGACGCATGACTGGAGGGGACGACTTACCCGCTTCTCGGCTTCCGACTGGAAGCTCCCTGGACTCCTCGCCTGGCCCAAGTTCAGCACCCCTGGTTGCTGCTGCCCGCTCCCTGCCAACGATCCCAACAGGTTCTGTCGATGCTGCTCGTTACTCTGCTGCTGGAAGCCGTTCAAGCCTGGCGGATGGCTATCTGCGTTCTGAGGCGTTTGCGCGGGTTGTTGCTGCGTGATTTGTGTTGACCCGCCGAGTGCAGGAAAATCATCCGCTGTGAAGTCCCTCTGCCCGCTCTGATTACTCGACGTCCCGTTCCCAACAGTCCCTGCCCCTGTACCTGCCTGGCTCGCATAGCTCGTAGCATTCGTAGTTGACGGCGTCGTTATGCTGGTTGGCGTCGAGCCCAGAGCAGGGAAGTCGTTGAGATCAAGGCCAGCTTCGCTGGCAGACGACACTGAAGGGGCCGTCCCTAGACTTGGCACAGAATTTTGCGCTAGATGTGGGGGGAGACCAGGAGTCGTCGCTGCTTGCTGGTTCTGGGGTTGCTGCTGCTGATGCGATGTATGCGCCAGAGGGGTCTGGGATGTATGTTGAGATGAAGTTTGTTGTGATTGTTGCTGTTGCTGTAAGCCGCCAACAAAAGGGAAACCACTTTGTCCTCGCTGCTGGATATAATTTGGCGACGGCTGAGGCACTACGTTCTGTGCCGGCCGATGATTTGGCAAAGCTGGATATCCAGGCATAACGTTTCGTGGCGGTATTCCGTATTGCGGAAATGGCGTGCGGAAAGGTCCTCCAAGCGCAGGATTGGGTCCAAGACTTGGCGGCCTTTGTGGTGGTTGCCCTGCGTGCATTTCAATGAACGAGTCTATTGCTGCTTGAGATCTGTAGTTACCTGCGCGATTCATTGTCGATTTTGCAGGATGTCAGAGGATTGCACAAACAGTTTCTGGCGGAGGTGATGCGCAAAAAATCGAGTCGGAGGTGTGGCAGAAGAAGCCGGAGACAAGAGGCGGTTTGCAATTTCGCACAACTTCCATATAGGCGCGTGCTGCAACATGGCTTTGATACCTCCCACCACCATCTCCTCGCAAATGTTCTCATAATTCATGGAATATCCCCTTTAATCAGCTTCGGTCCTTGCTCACACTCTTCACTTTCGCTCTTGCCCCTGTTTAGCCCGAAGGACGCTACGCCCGAGACTTTTCACACACACAAGTTTGCCCGTGATGGAGGTTCGTGCCGACCCGATATAAGCTGGCCCCTATCGTCTCCTGACACGCGTTGAATATCAGGTCATTGATCGTCGCTCCGCTCTACTTTCTAACTACGAAGTCTTGACCCTCCTGCGCGAACTCGAGAGCGACCACCTTGCCAAAGCGCGAACCGCTTTGCGCATCAAAAAGGAAGAGGAGGCGTCGGGGTCTCTCGTCAAGCATCATGCTGTACAGGAGGAAGTCTGCGAAAATTTGAGGACCATCGAGGTTGAGGTGCGTCATTCATCGCTGCTGATCCTTCTCCGCCTGACTATCTCCGTCTAGGCGATCCAATACCTGTCTGCTGATTACCAGCCCACTGGGTCGCAGAGTGAGAACGGCATAGTGCAACTCACGAAGAGCCTTGCCACCTATGACCTTACGAAAGCGGAGAAGCTTCAAGTTGTCAATTTGGCTCCTACAGAGCCTGTTGAGCTCTACGTGGTGGGTAAACCAGTGTCATCTAGTTCCGCTTGCGACCCACTATTCCCCGGGCACCACGACACGGCGAAGGGGCAAGCTATGCACGTCAGTGCCACAGCCCGTCCACATGGCCACCAAAGACCTCACAGGCCATCACCTAGTGCTGAACAGCATAGCTCTGGGTGTGGATGCATAGTCATGTAAATTCCTTCTTGCTTTTCTTCGGATTTCTTGTCGGGGGTCCTGCCGCAGCCGGCTGCGCGAGACATGGCTCTCTGCAGGACAATTCGGAACGTTAATCTGGAAAAAATCCTACGAAAAATCGAGCTTATTCGGACGTTGCTTCCTTACGGAGCGGTACTTTCGCATTATGTTTTTCTCCCATCGTTGTAATACCAGCACAGCCTATACCTGTTTTGATGGTTTTCGGCTCTATACCATAGTACATAATGTATGTATGTATGTAGGATAGTGATAGTTAGTCTAGTAATAGGAATCGAAGGCTGGTCAGCGACCTATAGCCATATGCATCTATTTTCAAGTACTCACTGCGCGAAGAACGGGAAAACAAGGTGGTTGCTTGAGCCATGGGAAGGCAATGTTTCAGCGTCTGAATGGTACGCCCGCGGTAGATGGGTGCTCCAATGGGTGCCTGTTATGCTCGGTTCACCTTGCTAGAAGACACGCAGGCGATCGCAGGTGATCGCAGATGAGGATGTAAACAACTGCGCGACCAGGTTCTTGGTACAGATAGCGAGGCATACCCGCAGCAGCCGGCTACTAACATGTGAGCGATTGGGGCGGGAGCGAGCAAGCGAATCTTATTGCTTACGACACAAACCGCAGCTCAATCTCGGCTAGCCGTCGTCTACGTCTAGATCGTCCTCAAAACCCGCCCCTTCCTCCGTGTCATCGAAAACGACCTCGTTCGCATCATGTTCCCACCGCTCTCTCTCCACGTAGGTGGTGTCGTTGTAAAAGTATTGCTCTGATGCCGCCTCGGCATGCACAGAGGCGAACGCAGCGACCTCTGTGACATCCTGCTCTACCAGTGAGGAGCGCACTTTCTGGAGCATTTCGTCAATCCGATCACCGAAGCGGTCTTCCAGCTCTTCAACGATCTGAGAAGGGGCGTTAGAACACCCCTTATCTGAGGGTGTTGTACGCGTAGCCGCCGTACGACTGGCCCGACGTGGAGTGGCCGCTTGTCGAGTGGCCGGCATAGCTCGAGGTTTCGTCGTTCCATGTTGACGGTGTGGGAGCCGTCAACATGTTCCCTGGTGGGCAGGGTGCGTCATAGGGTTGCCGAGGCTGATACGAGCCGTAGTTATCGTATCCGCTCGCGTTATACGACCTGTCGTCGACGACGGGGCGTAACGTCGACGGGAAGTACTGTGTGGTTTGTGCTTCTGGCATGTACCGATAGCTGGTAGAGGCGAGGCGGGGCACGTCAGCAGTTTGGTAAGATGACTCGCTACCGGTCCAGACATACTCGTCGGTCCGAGGCTGGGGCATCGCTGGGGTGGGGAAAGACATGATTGCTAGTGGGGCAGGTTGGACAGACGGCGGTACCGACTCCTGGCTTTTATTGGCGGGACCGAGCCTTGCTGTGCATTATGCTGAGTGACTTGATTGATAAGGTTTTGTGGGGCTCGCTTCCATGCCGTCTCGCTGCATTGCTCCGTCATTGCCGTGCATGAGTGTTTGAATGGTGTGCGGTGCATTATGGTTGCGGACAAGGGCCTGTGGTGCCTCAAGGGCTGTACCGGTGCCGGCGCCGGGGCTTTCGGGTTCGACGTTAAGACCAGAGGAATGCCTCGAAAGCGAAGCAGAGGACCAATGGTCTTCTCACAGAAGCAAGACGTATAGCGGGAGCGACGACCCGCCGGTCGCAGCTAGAGAGTCGCCGTACGTGGGTGGCCCTCGTGCAGCGCAGAAGTCGGCACATATCGGAGCACGAATGGGTCGCATTCGAACGAGAAGTCTCCTTAGTCTTCTCATGATGCCTCCACGGACCTCGGGAGCGACCCTGGGGCCAGTGCAAAGAGGCACGCGAGGCCGGTGCATGTCGGCGAGCGGCGATGCGTGATTGCCGCCTGTAGCGCTTTAAGGCAGATCCTCGGAGTTGTGGTCCGACCTCAATTTCCCGGGTGGTCTCCACGACGGTCCCCCAGGCCATGTCCCGCTGATGAGGTAGGAGTGAAGCATTATCCGGAGGGCGGTGCGCGCAGCTTTATTCAACTAGAAGTCTGATCTCGACGCGACGGAGAAGGAGCTCCTATAACATTCAACCTGGTCTCTCCGACAGAGGAAAAAGCACAAAAACAACAATGGCGCAGGATAAGCACACGCGATGCCAGGGACTAGTCTTCGTTGGCTGTCAGACTGAGAGTCGAGACCGCTTACCGTAGTCTCCTTATCTCCGAGTCTTTCGTGCAGTCCGTGCATCACATGGAAGTCGTAGCGCTTCTTAAAGTTAGTCAAGCGATGTGGATTCAGTGTCTATAGGCCAGTCGGGGAAGAGAGGCAACATTCTCCCACATACGGCAAGAGCTCATCGAAGGAGGGGAGAGGAATAGGTGACCGTTTGAGGAGCGAAGTCGAGAGAAGTCAGTAGATAGACCTCCGTAAAAATAATAGAACTGCGCACCAAAAAGCCCTTAAACTGGCTAAAGGCCATCGGCTGAGCTTCAAGGAGGACATCGACGACTACGCGTTCAGGGTTTCAGCGGCCTTGCCAGGTCCAGGGAAGGAGATCTGGAGATAACTGCCAATAAAAGCAACAGTTACGAATGACGAAACGTTTGCTATCGCTTTATGTGACGTCCCAGATGTAAAATTTCAAGAGGAGGTATAATAAGGGCCCAGGAATGTTATCTGCTATTGATACCTATTTGGCCTACGGCTTCGTGGCGCGGCTACTCGGCTGATCGCATATTGGCGCCCTTTCGACGAAAGCGAGTCCGACGTACCTTGAAGATTGTTCCTCGTCGCTTTCTTTCTCAAAATATTGACAGATAGTTTTTTGTGTCAGATTTAAATAGCTCACATCTTATGCGCATGACAGTAGCATGATGGTTGGCGGTAGTTAATATTGTTCCCGCTCTCCAAGCAGGTTACTAGCACTGACGTCCGGAATGTGCTGAAACCGCTCGGCACTCATTCCAGGCTAATAAATACAGTAAATAATTACATAATTTTGTATGTGATCAGAAGTAAACATCGCTCGGAGCGTTCTTACAATGATTGTGGAGCTATCCACCCTTCCTTAAGACAGCGCGCGTTTCAACTTTCAAGGTTTTAAAGACACTCTAAATTCATAGAAAAATTATGATAGGTGCATCGTGGTTGGAAAACTTTAATAGTGATGCTAGAAGACAAAGGTACTCGCATACAAATCGGAGAGGTGGGAAAGCGCTATGTTTTCGCATATCGACGGCCCATTGATGATCTTCTCAAGATGAAGGCCATGAGCTAGACTGGTAGATGTTGTGAAAGACTTCGCGCAGGCGGGGGATTCACGAGTAATCAAGCATTTATTCCTAGAATAATACTACATGTTCTTATATAGGTTATCTACTTCCTAATCTGGTCAGACCAATAAAATGTACCTTAGGAAGCTGAGACTGCAAGGAAACATAACGGGGCGCAGTGCCGAGAGTGCTCTGCGCGGGTCATATCTAAAACGGGCATGACAGATCCATATTGGGCATGACGGCCTAAGCGCGCCATGTCGGTATCTCTGCCGGCGCGGCTGATGCGCATCCGGCGCCTCAGATACTACAACAGTAGAAAACCATGCTGAGGCTTGAATGTGGTTCTGCAAATGAGTTATAGTCACTGGCATGGGCAGAGCTGGAATGCCTCGTCCGACCGAGCTGCTGGTCTATA
Source organism: Phanerochaete carnosa HHB-10118-sp (assembly GCF_000300595.1). Classification (NCBI taxonomy): domain Eukaryota; kingdom Fungi; phylum Basidiomycota; class Agaricomycetes; order Polyporales; family Phanerochaetaceae; genus Phanerochaete; species Phanerochaete carnosa. Next base: position 896,711 of record NW_006767640.1, on the reverse strand, counting down.
GGCCGAGAGCGGGCGCTTCGTTGTGTAAAGTTGCCTAAATGGGTGAAGGAGCGGCAGTAGGGCGATTGGCCATCAAAAGTGCAGGATCCCTCCCATTCACGTACTGTAACTCTTTACCGCTGGTTTCTGAAACACTCTAGAGCATGTATGAGGTATGATGCATAGGCCACGCAAAGTCTTAGCATTATGCATCTGGTGGATCATGCTCGACGGCCACGGAGAGTTTGAGTGTTCAACGTTCAAGTTTCAAAATTTCAGGTTCCAAGATTTTGCCGCGGCCGCCTCGACCTTCTAAGACCTTCCGGGCTTAGCGAGCCGTCGCGATCGTCAATCACTCGCACCGCTCACATAAATACCCGCGGCTTACCAAGCTCAGCCTGCCACCGCTCAGCCTCGCGAGGGGCCCTCCAGAACAAGTCATACAGGAGGTTGATAAGGCTCATTCAGACGTCGCTCTTAGAAGAAGCACGATAACACCACAATGGTGGAGAACATTTCGATACGACGACTTCAAAACCCCAAAGGTACGATTCTTGTTTTCTAATTCGCTGTTCAAGTACGGATACTGGTTTGCAGCCCCAGAGATAGACCAAGTCGCCAGGATTGTCTCAGATGCGCTGTATGACGGTTAGATGGTATTCTCCCACTGCCCACTTCGACCTTACAGACTGACAGCATACCAGGTACACTAGCACATCTGGGCTGCGGCGGTGACAAAGAACTCTTCCGCAAGTTACAACGCGCTTTCGCAGCAGGCGTCGCCGTCAGTGGCCATTTATTCGCGGCATTCGATGACAAAAGTGGCGAGATCGTCGGTTCTATTGCCTTCTTCGAGCCCGGGAAAACTGTTCTCGGAGAGTGAGCGACTGTGGTTGGACAATGCTAGCCATGACGCTGATCCTAGCGCTACAGCGAAGCACAAAGGGCACAAGGCTTTGATGACTTTGTCGCCCATGTTCCTCCGGAACTGACCCTGTTCTGGACTGTCGTAAGTCTGATATACCCTTGCTAGCTTCATTGAGCTATCATGAGCGAAATTCTGTTCTAGACTGCATACGAGGCTCTTGCAGAGGTTGATGAAGCAGCCGGAGAGGGCGGAAAAGAAAGGGCGTGGTCTGCCCACAGCTTCGCTGTGAGAGAGGAATTTAGAGGCCGAGGCATTGGCAAGGCCCTTCTTGCCACTGGAGAAGCCCTGGTAAGGTCTCCGAATGTTTTGCTTTGTCACTCTGCTCATTATGTTCTAGGCAGAAGCTGACAGGATGCCCGTGATCTTCGAGGCCGAGCACCTACATAATGTACGTAGCAGTCCTCTTCGAGTGATGGAATATGAACTTCCCTCGTTGAAGGTGTTGGTGTACAAGCATCTGGGCTACAACGCCGTGCAAGTCTTACGCATGAAATCGATGGGCAACAGAGAGTATACGGTATTTCGCAAGGGCTTTGCTGAATAGAGCGACGAAGTCAAGGGTGTCCCGGTTCGGTACGCGTACCGAACTCTGTCCGTGCCCCTTACTCATTACCCTGATAGCCCTCAGCTATTAAAACATGTGTAGATTATCCTGCTCTTTTTCTTTTCAGTTCAACTAAACCTGACAGCTGCGCGAACATTCGTACTCCCAACGTGACGGCGTCGGCCCGGGTGTCTGACTTACCCATTGCAGCTTCAGTCGCCCAGTAGTCCTGCTGACTAGCCGTCACGGATAGTAAAACGCAGAGATGCGACGGAAAACCAATGTCCGCGAACGTCACAGTCTGCGGCATCCCATCTCCCACAGAGGATGAGCCCGACCAACCGCCTCGGTGATGGCGGAACCACTGAAAAAACGTGAAGAAGCATCTATACTTCGTCATATTTATGAGTCGCTCACTCTTGCTCTTGCCGCAGGTTCTATCAGTAAGTGGGGTCGCCCTATACTTGTTCCGCGGACTTGGGGACCGCACTGCATCCGCGACCGCAGCGGAAGCGCTACTTTTCGTCACTTTCCTTGACAATATCATCAACGCGGTGGTGTTGTACGAGTCAAGGAAGGCCACTTGAGCGCAGGGCTGGACACATGTCAAAGTTGTAGCACCGAAGGTTGACTTTCCATTTGTGTATTGCCAGTGACTGACGGCATCTTTGTGATGCACATGGGACAACAGCACCTAGCTGGTAGTATGCACAGGCTCAGACAAGGTAATTCCAAGCTTTGGCTCGTTCTGCAGCCAGCCTTCCCCGCCTTCCAGATCGAATAGTCGATGTGAGAGTCGAGACCGTGAAACCCAGGATCACGTTCGAGACGCGAAAGGCCTCGACTGATGCTTCCGGCCGCACCAGTAGCTCGCGAATCCAACTGGACGGTACTTATAGCCAGTCCCTCTGTGGCGTCCGTTTCTGAGTTCCATACCGACCCTTGCAGCACTACTACAAGGAGCGTCGGATATATCCCCTTCATCACTGATGTGAACGCATGAAAGTTTGAGCAATGAGAGGTGCGACATACGACTAGCTGAATTTTGGTGTACCCCGAGATGCAGTCGACCATTCGGCCTACGGTCTCGTTGCCTCCGGTGACAATAGAAGTGACAAGTCGGTCACTGATCTTGATTACGGTGCTTAACAGGATTAATTGCGCAAAGTATCGTTTCACTTACCAGCATCACAACGTACAGCATCCCGGACTCAACCATCAGTACGAAGACTGTAAATATCTTGCTGGTTTTTCTCCGATTCAATACGCCCAGCAGAATTTCTCTCAGTATCCTGCGAATTGTTAGCCAATTTTCGGTCCAATGTATATTCAGAACCCACCAAACCTTCCACAACACGAGTAGCATGACTGAGATGTTCGTGACGATGGATAGCACTGGCGCCGCGACGTCTGTCACTTTACATACCTTGGCATAGTCCGTGGTGGCTATACCCGACTGGCAGCGCGAAGCGTGAACTAGCATGTTCACTGTCAACTTTATGTGAGTATACTCTTTTAGTATCAGGAGAGGCTTCAAGTTGACATACCAACCATGAGGACCCACCAAAACAGTGGTAGCATCAGCAAAATAATCGGTGGCAGGTCAGAGATGGGTTACCAGGCAAGCGCCTAACAGCATGGTGGGCGCTGGCAATGCAAGAACAGGGGATACCAGGCTGATATCGCACTGCAGTTTCAACACGGACCGATATGTCATTGTAAGTCATTTCCCATCCTGTTTTAACTAGACATGACGCGGCCAGCCCACCCAGATCTCCGCTGTGACGTGACATCATGCATGCCGCCTTTCGAGAGGTGCTGCTGACCATCACATCTATGTTGACTGGCCAAACGAACAACAAAGTCTCCTTTGACCTCCCCTAAAGTTGCTCTGGTGAGTTTCCTTTTATGTCTTCGTCCATATAAGGCCGTCGAAGGCCATCCGCTTTCCATGCTCCTTCCTTCTGCCCACCACCATGCCCCCGCTCAATAGACAGCCACCCCCGGACGCCATGATCCTTTGAGATCCTTATCTCCACTTCTACTTTCCTCTCGCTCAACAGTGACTCCACTCCATGCTCACTCAGTGCAGTACGTCCCAAGGTGCGTGAGCGGTAATTTCTCTCGCGTTAGCACTGCAGTTGACTACTCATATGCACGGCAGCCGCAGCACCAACTTCCACCTGTCTGCACAGCTATGCAAGAGTCCTGTAATACGGGAGAACAGCGCGAATACACAAGGTCCGTTGATACTGTCCTACCTAAAGCATGCCTCGGACTCAGGCTCTTTTCGTCACTGTTATGACAGAGGTTTCTTAGCAAGCCTGAAGCTTGTCTGATCGCCTTATCCACAGATGAGGTTAGAGCAGAATAAAGAAACGTGAATATACGAAAGAGCTGAAAGCTGGGGTGCTACTGTACATGCGCGGGGTATTTATACTACTGCTCTGCCTAACCTAAGGACTAGTCTACTAGTCAAAGGGACTGCGAGTGAGTCAGT
>NW_006767640.1:850855-885400 GCF_000300595.1 Phanerochaete carnosa HHB-10118-sp | reverse complement strand
CATAGGCCTTTGTAAGACATCCTCGCTCACTCAGCAAGCTAAACCTATTTGTATTGTACTTCTACCCTATGGTTTCACTCGCATACTAACGCCATTCTTAGTAGCTGTATATGGCCCACTCTCTCGTGCTCCGGGACCCACACAAAGCCCTCGCAGTAAGCATAGCAGTCTGCAGGTAGTTTCGTACATGAGAACTTATGCACACGACTCATTCAGGGTTCGCTTTATGCATGCTGTGCGCCAACTGTGTAGCCGTTGCGCCGGGAGCCGCTTGTTGGCTGATATCATGTTTGCATGCGACGCGACTCGGAGGGCATTCTCGTCTCGATACTGCCATTTTATGCAATACATATACTTTGTATTCCATAAACCTCCATGAATATATTTCTCGCCGCTCCTAATTTCGATGTGCAAATCAGTCCCGAATATTTTTGAATATCCAACGAATTGTTGCGAGCGCTCAGGCAAGCGCCGCCAGCCTGGCGCTCCCTGGTAATGCATTACCAACCTTACCCGAATGGTAAAGGTCCTCAGACTGGTAAGCTTTAGTTATCATACAGGTGAGATATCTACCTTGGCAAGCCTATTCTCATAATGATTACCTTTATAAGTGAGATTAGCTTTGCCAGGGCTGTTCAGGCTAGGTAAGTTGCCGATTTTTTTGCTGATGAGGAGCACAACAGCCTTCTTCTCGAACCATATAGCGCTGACGCGCCAAATCACAAGTATATCGCCAATGATCATCTAGGCACGTCACCTGGTGAGCCGCACCGAGGCGAGCCGGGCTAAGGTAGAAGTAACACGTACTTGACAATTGAATAAGACGCCTGTCACTTTCGTCTCACGTGCGATGAGATTGTAAAAGCGATTGAATAGAGCATCGGTAGTCACCATCGGGTGAGAGTAGCAGGTCAACCAGGCCGATGAGCTGAGCAATCTCGAGGGCCCACAGCGCAATGCTCAGGCAAAACACGACATGGAGGACGACGAGGATTATTACATTCGAAGAGGTCCTCAGCCCGCGCTGCCTGCAATGGGAGTGAGGCGCGAGATATCGTGGGCGATGTCGCGTTATGCTTACCATAACCCTCGCGTTGCGACGCATAAGATAGCGATGTAGATGCCTTGGGGCCGGTCATCAGTTTTGCGGCCGATGAGAAGACCTGGCAGCTGACCGTAAGGAACCGTCGCTACAAGGACAGGAATAATTCTGTAGAGGAATGCGAGACCAGCTCGGTGCATTCCAGCGTCATCAAGAGCCATAGCAGCAGGGGAGGAGTCTGCGGCAGAGGGGCGTGCATGCGGCCAGGTCCGTGTACTGCCCTTATATCTTCAAGCCGGGCAAGTGCCAATATATTGACTTCTGCGCAAGGCAGTCCGACCCGACCCAGGGCCAGTGTAGAGAGGGCAATCAGCACCGCAGATGCGGGAGTGGTCGTCACGCTTTCCTGTTAAAAGACGCGCTTTCCATGAGAAGCCCCCGAGCTTAAGGACGCTCAAAGAGATCGCGTACCTGGTGGGACATCACGCCTGTGACAAAGATCCATCTCTTTCATCTGCATGGGGAGCCGTACAAACAGATCATTATGGGTCAGAGTGTATCATCAAGCTGGCGTCACGATGCAGGATCAATGCAGAGTGGCCTAGCTATCAACATCATATCCCGGAGCCCGGAGTTTCAGATATTTGGCAGAAATGCCAAATAGCAGATTTGACGTTCAAAGCAGGCCTCCGTAAGTACCGGCGTGCATTATAAGAATAGAATGGGTATAAATAGGCGGCTGTCCGGCGACAGACCTCGACATTATAATTTTTTGAAGCATTTGAGCTGCCTCGGAGTCAGTGAGAGACTGAGGAAGAAATCTAGAACATACGCACCCAGGGTTGAACTCCGCTTACTTGATTTCATAGTTGAATATGAAGTCTCCTAGCATCATGTCCAAGCTAGCCATGGTTGCTGCTGGGCATAACTTGATACGCTATACGAGGGAGGCTGGTGTTCATCGCCCACTGGTTTAAGACCTGGAACTGGATGGCACAACACAGCTGAAGGCGCGAATTCCAACCACTGCAAAACATCTGCCGAGATGTCGCATATCCATTGTATTACTTGAAGCTGCATTGGAATGTCCACCCAAGATCATGTATGGAAGAAGAGAAACACCAGATTCCAAGAATACAGCTGTGCGAATAACCGCCTACAAACTACACTAGATTAACCACTGTAATGTTATCGTTCCGGAGCAGAGCCTCTCCGCATGACAATTCTGCCCGCACGGTAAAGGCATGGCGAGCTATGACCAAAAATTATCGAATCGCGAATAATGATAGTTGAGCGAGAGAAAATGATATGCGTGGATGGATGAAAGCAAGGACAAAGCTATGCCAATACGTGTACATGCGTGAGTGACCGCGGATGATGCTTCGACTTTAGGTGTTTTCTGGACATACAGTTCACGAGCTAGCGGGATCTTCGCCGCTGAGTATGTGGTGGGCGGACGCAAGCCAGCCGCCGAGCTCCCAGCTGCACCCAGATGTGTACACGTCCTTTTCCCGCTGCGATATGTCCGTGACGCCTTTCAGGATCACCCGCAGCCGTTTGAAGTCGATTGGCTTCAAAATCCAACCGTCGATGCCAAGACTATACATCTCGTCGCGCTGAGCTTCTTGTAGGGACGCTGATACCGCAAAGATAGGGAGACGGCCATTGAGCTGATAGGACAATCGATTCGGTGGTGAGCCCTTCCTATCTTGTTCGAGAGCACGTATTCGTTCGGTCGCCTCGTATCCGTTGAGCAGTGGCATCCTGACAAAACATATGAGCAAATAGAATGAATTTACATCGAGGGTGCCCACTGTATATCCATGAGAACGCAGTCAAAATCGCGATCTTGCTCAACCATATCGTAGCCTTCTTGTCCGTTCGTTGTGTTCACTACGATGTGCCCGTCAAGTGTCAAGCGTTTGGCCAGGATAGTCCGATTGATGTCATTATCCTATGGAGTTCATCAGGCCAGGTCAGCGTTTGATCCTACAGAAAAAAAGAAAAAGAAAACCAACCTCGACAACGAGTACCCGCAGCTGCTGTGGAGGCGACGTCTCCGGCGTACTTGCGGCTCTCATCTTGCTCCGGCTGGGCTTCGCTGCCAGGTCCGGTGTCAACACGCCCAACGATTCCCTACCCGAGCGCGCCAACGGCGAGGCAACGTTCTTGTTGCCAAGCCCAGGGGATGGAATACCAATCATCGGATGTGGATGCTGCTGCAGCGCGTTCACCAACGATTGAATCTCGGTCCCGCGCGAACCCCGGCTCTGCGTCGACGATCGCTGCGAGGATGCATCGATGTCCTGCTGCAACGCAGTCGAAAACGGAATCAGGAGCGAGAACCGGCTGCCTTCGTTCGCGCGCGAGTCAACGCGCAGCTGGCCGCCGAGCTGCTCAACGATGCGCGCGACTACTGCAAGGCCTAGCCCTGTTGCAAAGGTTGTGTCAGCGTGTGCACCCTGAATGGATAGCCGAGGAAATGTGCTACCTAGCCCCTTTGACTGTGGCGGTGGTGTCGACGCGGGTGTCTCCACCTGCTCAAACTCGCGGAAGATGCTCTCCAGCTTGTCTGGGGACATCCCACAGCCCGTATCAGAAACAATGACCTCGACCGCGACATTGTCGGAATTCCGCAGGCCATCTGGCTCATCGAACGCGCGGCACTCAACGGTGACAGCACCCTCGCGCGTGTATTTGACTGCAACCAGAGAACGTAAGAATTGAGGAAAAGCAAAAGTAAGCCGTACGCACGCGCGTTCGCAGTCAGGTTGGCGATCACAGTCCGAATCTTCTTCGCGTCGCCTATAACAGTCTCTGGGCAGTTATCAAGGTTCAGCCGGAAGTTGACACCCCTCCGCGCTGCTTCGTTCCTATACACGAGTGTGGCCTCGCTGACGACGTTGTGGAGATTAAACGGTTCGCTGAACGAGGTCTCACCACCGCTTTCCAGACGAGTGAGGTCCTAGTGCGTGCCATGTTAGTATCTGAACGAGCGGTCCTCGAGGGTAGCTTACCAAAAGGTCGTTGATCGTGAACAATAAACTCTTCGACGCAGCATGAGACTGGCTGAGGTTCTCACGAGTCTCCAGATCCAGCTGGCCATTGAGTGCAAGCTCAAGGTAGCTGAGGCAAGGAACCGTAAGTACGCTCAAACAAACATACATGTGCAAACACTCACTTGATAATGTGGTTCAGCGGCGTTCGCACCTCGTGGCTCGCGTTCGAGAGTAGAATGTTCGTCAACTTCGTCGCGTGCAGCACACTCTCTTTCTGTCTCCAGACCTCAATGAACTTGCCATACACAAGCGCAAGCACGCCTGCGGTCTCAAGGTGTTCGTCCACCCACGCACGGCTCCGTCCGGCGACGGTCTCGGACCACAACTTGAAGGACTTTCGTGGCTCGAGAGTGCTTTTCTCCTCGTCGGCTCGGAACGGCCGCCCGGCCCAGTTCACCTGTCGTGGCTGCCCCTTGCGCAGGAACGCAATGAAGTCCCCGCCGCCGACCGAAAGCGGTACATACAGCAGCCCAGCGATAACTTCTAGCCCGGTGGAGAGTTGCAGGTCGGGATAGTCGGTTGTTACCGCTTGCGATACTTGCATCGTGCTTAGAAGTGAAGGAGGTGAGCGAGAGTGGCGGTGCGTGAAGAAGTACATACTTAAACTGCTTCATGCGCAGATACTCCGCAACTATCAAGATCTCCTGCCCATGCTGATTTGGGCCGAGAATCTTAGCGCCTTCTCCAATGACAAGTACACCGTAGTCGGCATCGAACAGCCCAAGCAGATCGTCGGCATCCGAGACAATGTAGCCCGACGGATTCTGATCTGTAGGCATGGTATTAATCTGCGATAACGGTGAGGTCTTAATGCAAAACCGGGCATACAAGGAACCCCATACCAATTTGCGCGTGTGTAGTCGATGAGCAAGACTGAGGCGCTCTACATTGCGCGAAATTGATTGACTCAGCAGCCGAAGCATCTGCCGTACAGGGAACGACACCCGCATGCCATATGGACCATACGAGTGACAGGCGACAAGGCCCCAGAGTTGGCCAAAGGCCATGATCGACTGCAAACACAAGTGAGCTTAACAGGACGTTGAGGATATAATACACGTACGACAGACATCGACGCTCGGACGCCCATGTTGCCGAGATACTTCAAGTGTATGGGGCTCATCGCACGAAGATAGCAGTGAGTCATGTCCTGCAGAGCGGTCAAGTCGCGGCGGAATCAGAGAACCTGCCGACGTACGAGGGGTGTTTCTAGATCCTTTTTACCCCTGATAATAAGGCGCGCTGTCGGCTGGCCGCGGTCGTATAATAGTCGTACTTTGTCTAAGTGCACATGGATCAGGGTACGACCTTATGAAGACAGGAAAGGAACGTACTGAGCGCGTATAATCGCCTTGCTTGCGCAGGAATATCTGCCGCGGGGAAATGCAGCCCATTGTACAGGTCATGCGTCTTGTTCCAGTCCACGAGCTCCGCGATGACTTTCCCGTTCCAGCATTCGTCGAATTGATATATAAGCACACGGTGGAACTGCGTGAGGTCCCTCACGACGCCGACGACAGTCTTCATGAAGGTGTCGAGATCGCTCGCCGCGTCAAGCTGTTCATTTATCTGAGCCATGACGGCAAACACGTCCATCATGCCGACCGCACCCTGCCCCCGTCTGCGCCGCGCTGCAAGACCGCCACCCCTACGCACAGAGCCGCTCCCACGATCGAGACCAGCGTTGAACGACATCGGCGACGGGGGTGTCTCATTGTCAGATCCATTGCGCCGCAGCCGCTCCAGTGCGATGAGCGGCTTCGAACGACTCGTCGTGCTTTCGAGTATCGCCTCGGGGCTGGGCATCCACTCGTCAGAGCCACGCACTTCGTGCGCCGAGCCGCTGCTGTCCTGCGATGGTGATGGCGTAGGCGACATCGTCGTAGTACTTGCGACACTTGACGGGTCGCAGCTGTTCACGCTCGGCGTCGAGCCTTCGGGCATTGCGCCGTACACTGCTTCCTCCGAGCTCGCAGAGCCTGTACCTGATCCAGACGAAACTAAAGTGCGTCCCGAGCTGCCTGAGTTTGTGCCGTCTGTAGACCCAGACGCGTCTGACGGAGATGACACGCCCGACGTGAAGCGATCACCAGCGTTTTGTAGGGGGTAAAGCGGGTTGAAAGGGTCCCTCTCGAGCTCGAACTCCAAAATAATAACATTTCGTTCGAGGGCGTTCCTGGTGGTCGAGGCTGGATCCAGGTTTGCTGGGGCTCTCATCTCCGGGCGATGTGCTGCTACCCAGCAATGCCAGTTTCGTCGCTGTTGGTAGTCCTGATATCCCTCTTCCGGCAACGCACTGCCTGGCTCCCCGAACCCGCTGAGCATAAAGACGTGAAGGTTTTCCGCTTGCTCTTCTGCGGTCAGAGCATTATCGCTGAGATACTGAACATTGTCCAGCAGCAGGTCGGCCTGACTATCTGAAAGTGTCTGGGTAAAACACTCCAGGGAGAAGAGGTATACTGGTGAGAGGCCCAATATGTCCGTAGAGTTCTGCAAAGCATGAGAAGACGATCAGCAATTAGACTGTCTCGCGCACCTCCGAGACTTGTCTAACAGACATGTTGCCGTCATCGTCCTCCTCTAGAGCAATGAGGACACCAAATCCTTGCACGGCTCCTGGGGTCCGAATAGGCTGCGCAAAGCGTCAGAAAATAAGCATGAGCAGCGCGGTAACGCTATCAGTGTAGAAAATGATCTTACCTCGTCCTCACAACGTGTTAGCTTCCCCTCGCGCCCAACAATCAAGTGATGGCCTTCCTCGTCCTCGATGTGCTGATAGCGGAAGGTGATGTGTGGACCTTCTGACGACGCGCCAGTGCCAGTGCTCTTGTTCGAGCTGGACAGAACGGCCGAACCCGACGCGGACTGAGAATCCGAGGCGGATCCAGAGGTGATCGAATCTCCACAACGAGTTGAAGGTAGCTCCACGACGTCCATGTCGCGTTGGATCGTGTCGACGGCGTTGTCGGAGTCGCGGCTCGTACGGCCTCTCGAGGAACCAAGCGAGCGTGAACGAGCAGACGATGGTGAATCAATAGGTCCCAGATGTACGATGCCGTTTTGTGAAAAGTTGCTTGCCAGCTCCGTCGACCCTTGTAAGAGCATAGGACCCAGCGTGGACGGTGTAGTAACATCAGTGAAGGCCTCGACTGCGACTTCAGAGAACTGAGGCGGATGTCGAGAATCATACGCTTCTTGGTCCATAGTTGACTGTAGCTCCTCCGGGTCATACGCCACTGGCTCTCCGACAGGTCCTAAGGTGAACAAGGTGCTAGCTCCGCTAACGGTGTGGTGGTGGGGCGGCCCCGATGGTAGAGGGTGCGCCACAAACGAACGGGGACTTAAGGGATCTTCGCCAACAGGGAAATCTCTGAAATTTGGGTTTCGGGGCTTCTTGCGTTTGGAGCCTGAGCTGAGCTTCGAAGAAGAGGCAGACGGCGGCACTGCACCGTCCTTCGTCAATGCCTGCGTAGGGCCTGCCTCGAGAGTTACCTCTCGGAGCTGGTCTGAAGAGATGTCAACAGACAACCTGTAGCTATACGCTTGAAAACGCACCGGCAAGGGCATCCGTATCAACCGACGAATCCGCCTCATGAGTCCCAGCGCAGCCTTGCGCGTCTGCTATAGAGGTCCCGCGAGCGATTGCTGGACGTTGTATCCCGGAAAGCAGCGTTCGGACAGGATATACGAAGGAACTCGCCGTCGGGTCGTCTACATTACCTGGGCAAGACATGCAGAGTTTTGGTTGGAGGGCGGAGGCAAGCGATTCAAAGTCATTTTGTGGCAATAAACCTCGCTTGCCTAATTTTGGGCATTAAGTATAATTTTCAGATTTACTTACTGTATTTACTCAAAAGAGCAAAGCCATCGCGACGTCATAAGTTACCCGGTTGAACCTTGCCCAGGGCTCGAACAGCCTCTCATTAATATTGCACTTTCTCCAAAACATCGTCAACGAGCTCGCAAATGATGACGACGACGACGACAGTTTGCAGCCAGGTACTAGTCTTTGTCTCCACAGACAACTCCTGAGATTTCGAGTCCCAGTCGAATTCGCATCGTTACGGATGAAATCGAGCGAGAAGGTTCAAATGCACGCAGTATAGGTGAGCGCGAGATTGTGGTGCTACCCCAGATCTCGTAATTACTTAGAAACTCAGCAAAGCTGCCGCAAGCAACCCTCGGATGATCCACAAGCACTTACAAACGGGACAGCTTGAACACCAAGCCGTGCTACCCAAGCCGAACCCTGTCTTCTTCAGTGCTCAGCGCTCAGCTTTCAGCAGCCCATCCGGATTCTTCCGGTATTGGCCATCCCGATAGCCCTGGCCGACCACCGCACAACCCATATTTGTCCTTCCTGCAAACGGTCACGATACCTGCCCTAGCAGCCCACATAAATTCGTCGCAAGGGAAGGAAACAGCTATACTCGGGCACCGAGAAATGTACTGACTTCGTACATGTTCTGCCCCGACCAAGAACACGAGGCTTGATGCTAGAGCTGCACCAGGAGCGCGCCCATTAGTAGACAATGCAGTGGTTCGTGGCAGGGCCACCAATAGTCATCTCGAGCTCACGCGGTGCAAGCTCTGCTCTTGAGATAGCGAATTTGGCACAGAAGCAGTCGGCACCATAATATTCAGACCCTCATCGGGGGTGTCGAGTATCAGGGAGACCAACATCGTGTAAATCTGCCCACCGGTAATCGATAGTGATCGTAGAGAGTTCATAACGCAGTGATATGTGTTTCCTCCAAAGCATGCGCCATATCATGCGAACATCTTCTGTCCGGTGACAACAGAGCTGACGATCCCAGCATCCTGCAAAGCAGCAAAGAGGCTGAATAGCATGAGGTCCTACACATGGCGCATGAGTGCATAAGTATGCATCAAAAGCAACCGAAAGCGAGGGCAGCTTACGCAGTTTTTCTGAGTAATAAAGCTGATGGTGACGGGTAAAGTCTCGGTCGCTAGACTAATGGTGGAGTTGTACGGAAGCTCTCCGACTGCGGTGCATCGTAAGTGCAGAACGAGAGAATGGCGAACAAAGACGCGTACCTGGAACGACCATATCAGGTGTCTCCGCGTACACCGCGATCCTTCCAGCGCTGAAGCCGAAAGGTGCAGTCGGTGGCCTGGCAGATGCGCGAAAATGAGCGACATAACCCTAGGGAATCAAGCCACATACTTGATATACGCGTTACGATATGTCGTCTCTCCCGAGCTCTGTGGGTACAGGAAGATCGCATTTGAACATGTCTCGTTGTTTGTTCCGTTCAGGACTGTGTTCTGGAACCAGTTCATGAAGACCGTCTTGTTCGTGATAGCCTCCGCCTTGCGTGTCGTGGCATTGAGCGTGCGGCCATAATTCCAGCGCGCGAGCGGTGCAGGGTCGATGAACGGACTCTGGCCGGCATGGGACGCCTTGTAGTCCGCGATGAACGGGTCCGCGACGAGCGAGATTTGGTCGAGAGCGATCAAGTCTGCGTATGTCGTGTTCAGCACTGTGCGTAACGGCGGTGGGGGGTTTGATACGTTCGCTATAAACGGGCTCGTCGCATTCCACATCGTCGTCAGGTTGATCTCCGTCCGCGACGTGTTCAAGAAGCTTTCGAGCTTCTGGATGAAAGTGTTGAACATCGCGTCGGCGGTGCCGGACTTGGGCGGGTTCTCTAAGAAGCTGCTGCCCCAGGTATCGACTGGGAATAAGATAGTCGACGGGTATTTGTTGAACTAGTCTCCATAATCAGTATAATCCACGATATGCACAGAGGACACCATACCTGTGTAAAGTTCTGGTACCACCAGTTACCGGCGATCTGCCAGGACTTCGCATCTCTGGAAAAGATTCCACCAGTGTCCAACTCGGGCGAGAGCGGCATGACGTCGGTCAGAGAAACGGCTCCATGGGAGGGTCGAGTTCCGAAGACGCCGTTGGCACCAGCGGGACCGCGCATTGACCCTCCGGTGTCGCTGCCAACAGCATAGTCCAGCCATGAATATGCGGCAATACTCGTGCCAGAGCCAGTAGACGAGGAGCTACCGTCCTGATAACCGTCGCCCCTAGGGTTGTATGGCGCATGGTAATCGACCCAGTCGTCCGTGGCCGTCTCCCCGTTCGCAAACTGGGAAGCCTTCGACTTCGCCACTATGATGGCACCACCGTCGATGAGGCGCTGGACCGCGGGGCAAGTCGCGTTCTTCGGCGGATATTGCTGGAAGTATGCGCGGTTGCCACAACCAGTGCGTAGGCCCTGAATGTCGAAGATGTCCTTCACGGCAATGCGCGCGCCAGCGAGGGGCTTGTCTGCAGTCGGGGAGAAGTACAACCGAGAAGGCACTGCAATGCTAACGGTAGCCGCTCCGGCTATGTTAGCGCTGAGCTCGGTGAAGCCGCCATTGCCGTCGGGCATCGTGCCATAGAGGAATGCCTGGTTCTCGTCGCTGTACAAGCGCCAGGCTGCGAGTATCTAAGTGAAAACTGGACCTTCTGGAGCTTACGAAGGCGGCGTACCTTCAAAAATGCCACCAGAAGTAGTATCTACGACGTAAGGACCGGAAGGAATAGACGCGCTCAGCGGTGTGCCTGACGAGGACAAAATAATTTCAGTCCCATTGCCCGGACTGAGACTGGGGGTAGTCGCGGAGGTAATGTACAGTCCTAAAATATCGCGTAAGTAGCGGGATGACTTTGAATCATGTTGGCACTGACCGCTCATAAAATCCGAAGACCACACGTCGTCCGAAATTGCATTCTTTGCTACCACGGAAGCAAGATCGCTCGGCCCGAAGCTACCTCCGCTAGCATTAATGAAGGTGAAAGGCACTAATGCCCCACCGAACTTCAGAGACGCAGCCTCGCTGGAGTTCCTGAGAGAGAGCGTGGCGACCGGAGTAGGGGGAATGAAGTATATAACGTTGCCCAAGACCACAGTCATGCCCGTCGGTAAGACCTGCAACGCGTCAGCGACGCGGGCGCCGCTGAAAACGAGGGCTACCAGAACAGTGCTGAGAAGCTGCATGGCTGTTTACGACCTTCGCTCGGCCCTCGACGTCGCACTTTATACCCGCAGCTACGGGATAGCGTAAGCGGATGACCGCAGAGCCACATGGGAAGGCTAGCTACGCGGAAATCCCTTCCCATGTCATCAGAACTGCAGCCTGTCGTCGCGCTCGATACAGTAAAATTATTAGCGTGATTCAGCTATTTAAAGGTTCGTAGCCATTTACTGCGCAATAGCTAGCGAGGTCGTCGCCGATATCAGCTTTGAGCTCAGCACGGCACTTGCGAGCCCGATGTTGATAGCACCCCGTTCAGGCACCCTCCACACAGAGCGGGCCAGCGAGGTTAGGCTTTGGGAAGTCCAAAGTAGATAACGGTTGAGTAGAGCATGAGAGTCCGGCACTCATGCTACCATCACGATTGCCCTGGCCTGATCAGCTTTAGCCTACAGAAGCAATCTGTCAACGTACGTAGATAGGCGAAGTCGGCCGCTATGCGAATAGTCAACTAGTTCACACTGACACCGCATCCCACCGCGTCCTGGCGCGACTTATGGCGGATGCAACTTTGCTGAGACACAAAAAGGGTTTCTGAGACGGGCAAGGGATTGGCGGGGGTTAGCTATCTCTTCGGCGGATACTTGCCGTAACATGCGGTGCGTAGTGGGTCGATTGGCCGGACTGCTGCGCGCATGAGCGTCAGGACCGGCGGCGACTATACGATAACGATAAGAGCGGCGTGATGTATATCTGTGAGAAGGCCCAGGTCAGCAGTACTGGTGCACCCACATTCGGGTTGCATACATGCCAAAGGACGTGAGTTTCTCCAGCGGCAACGAGACCTAAGTCTTTAAGAAAGAAAGATGGTTCGCATTCACTAGTTTTGAGTAAACAGGGTTGTAGGGAATGAACTGCGGCCATCTCAGTACCACCCACTTCGGGTGCTAATATGAGCTGGACGTACCATTATCCGAGAGGCCTGGAAGATAAGCATCGAAGCATCGAACAGTCACCCCCTCCGCCCATGTATTTTGAGAAATATTTCATAAAAACCGTCGCAAACATGACTTGACGAGCTACGGGCAGAGCGGGAAGGTAGCCAGCTGAAGAGCCGTCATGGAGATGGTGGTGGTTGGGAGGCAGGAGTCACACAAGCGCCTACGCAGCAGCCGACGCTCCCACCGCATGTCTAGGGTAGGAAGCAGCAAATCTCTGGTCCTCAGCACCTTTCAAACAATCTACATGCAGTAATCAGCTCTGTATATACGCTCAGTCACTTTGCACATTCTGTGTGGTCGATCTGTGTGCCTCCGAGTCCCGCGCGGCTAGATATTCCGGAACTTGCAAGAGCCTGGCGAGCCTATCATCTGTTAATCTGTGCGCGTAATGCCACGGACCACCAAACCTAACCTCAGGAAGGTGGATGACATCCAGCTCGAGCTCATCCTCGTTCTCGCTCGGCTGTCTCTGGCCGGACTCACCACGTCGGTGGCGGCGTCCAAACAATGACGTGCTCCCCAGGAGGCTCTTCCACGGAGGTTGTGTGAACGCCTCGTCGACCTCTTCGAGGGATGCGCCACGTGTCTCGGGCTGGAAGGCAAGACAGACGAGAGTCGTGAGCAAGGAGCAAGCGCCGAAGAGGAAGTATGGGCCTGAAGAAGATTTCGCAAGGAAGAGAGGCGTTGAGAAAGCGATGAGCCAGTTGACACCCTGTATGATGGTTAGCCTTGACTCGATAAAAACGAAATGGATCATACCCAGTTAGCGCACTGCCCGAGGCTGCTAACAGCAGCGCGGGTTCGGGTTGGCTGAATTTCGCTGCAGATGATGCGGACGCAGATCGCCCAGGTGCAGGTGAATACGATGACGAATATGTAGATGAGGGCAATGACGGCCCATCGTCCACTAGCGTGGTCAGTGGCGCCAGATGCATACAACATCCCAATGGTAAGCATAGAGCCGGCGACGACGGATCCGCCGTAGATCATGGATGGTCTGCGCCCCCCTAGCTCCAAAGATGAGAATAATAAAGCACGTTAAATGTTTGACTTACAGGTGTCGGTAAAGAATTGACACAAAAAAGTGCAAATCATGAGCACAAGACCAGAAATACCGGAGGCGATAAATGATGAAGTGGTGCTGGACAGACCAGCTTGTGAAAACAAGATTGGAGCGTACTAGCATGAATGAGCAGGGTCATAAACAAAGGTTTATAAGTGAGCTTACGTAGAGCACACCGTCGATCCCAGACGCCTGTTGCATCCCAGACAAGAAGACACCAAGTGCAGTGCGGGCTCGAATGCCTTTCCTCCACATTTGATTCATCTCCTTCCAGAAGCCTTCCCTCGGTACTTCCTCCCTCTGTGTGGCCTGCTCCGTCTTTTCGACTTCGGCAGCGCTGACACCGAGGCGCTCCCACGCAGTGCGAGCCTCGCCATGACGCCCTACGTGGTGCAGCCAACGAGGAGAGTGGGGCAGGAAGGGGCACCCAGCGGCCAGGATGATGGAGACTATGGACTGCATGCCTAAGGGGAAGCGCCAGGAGAGTGAAGAATGGATACGAGAAGTGCCATAGCAGACGAAAAAGCCTGGCCCGGAGATTAAGCTCTGTCGAAGCACTGTGTCTGAAATTCCTTACCGGAAGCAATACCGATGGTGATGAAAAGCTGCACGACAGCCCCAAGTCTGCCTCGAGATGATGTTGGTGAGATCTCAACAGTGTACACTGTGATGGCGGAAAGGAAGATCCCTTCACCAACGCCAGCGATACAGCGGCCGACAAACAGCTGGGGCAAATGTCCGGAGGCACAGGCGATGGCACTACCAGCAGCAAATACGACTGCCCCGAGCGAGATGGTACGGATACGCGAGATCCTGTTGGACAATGGCCCAGAAAGCAAGGACGACAGAGATGCAGTCAAGAGGATCGAGGAGACAACTAGACCTTGGACGGTCGGGTCGATGGCCTCGTCCCGAAAGAAATGTTGCTGGAACTGGGGCATGACAATCAAAGGACCGATACTGCCCGTGTCGAAGCCAAAGCAGAATCCACCTAACGCGGTGAAGATGGCACACCAAACATAGGTGGGTACGTTTGCTCGTGCCTTGAACGACCTGGCATTCAGTTCGCGGACGCGGTGAAGGAGACCACGTCCGGGACTCCTGGCAACATTCGGCACTGTCTGCGCAAGGGGGAAACAAGAATCCTGCGCATCGTTTTGAGCAGCGGACGACGTCTCCATGCTGGGGTTCGAGGCCAAGGTGACTCTGATAGCAACGCCGACAAAGCGAGGGCTCTGGAACTCCGTGAAGGGGAGTCGACATCGTGACTCAACTTCAAGCGCTGTGATTACTGAGTCCAATCACAAGGGCAGCCAGATTGATATTGGCATTTATGGATAAAAATGCATTCTGGATGTTGAAAAACCATCTTGCATATAGAGAACAAGGTCGTAGCACCCTCACCGAGCCATACGGCGCGTGCAACAGGGTTTGGCAGGGTTTGGCAGTCACTTTCAGGAAGCGGGGGATTTGGCGCCAAGCGCATCACTGTGGACGATCCGGCAGTTGCCGAAAGTCTCTCAGCCGAAAATGACCGAAAACAGCGTCTCGCCCATGAACCTCCGAGTCGCTTGCACGATGACGGCCTGCGAAAAGACGAGAGAAACAATCACCGGTGTAAACATATCCTGCACTAAGCCCTGCACTATCCTTGCATAGTGAGCTGTTCCTGTGTGGCCAATATCAGGCTTATCGGCAGGCTGTCAGTCGGGATACTGATGGGTGCCACCGTACCCCGTTTAGCTGCAGCCATCGTGACTTAGGCTATGCTTTCAGACCCCGTCTTCGACTGTTCAGTCGTGTTCAGATGATTGCATGGTTCTTGTCATCGTCTGACTGGCCTCGGGACCTCATGAGACGATGCAGCTGGCCCGACGGCGTCAGACGGGCCGCTCAAGGTCATGCAGTATTCACCGAAGTCATTTATACATCGTCGGTGGGGACGTAAGAGGTCTGCAGCAAATGAAGATGTTAGCGTCTGTGTTCACGGTACACACCTTTGCAGTTTGCGTTGCTGCGCTCTCGCCCAAGTTCCTGGCTTGTCAGTTAAAAAAGCCTGCCGGTATCTCCCCTTCGGCCGGATGTCCAGCAGGGACAATTTTCGTGTCTCCAAGCAGCTCTGCTGCTCACTTCACGAGCGTTCAGCAAGCTGTCGAGTCTTTGTGAGTAGATTTTGCAGTTCTACGGAAGTATGTACTGAAGTTTGCGTGCAGACCTGACGAAAACGATGCGATCATACTGATTGGCGAGGGCGAATACCATGAGACTGTGAATGTCTCACGGAAAGCACCTCTCACTCTTTTGGTAGGACAAGATGCTAACCTACTTCTGTCCTTGTCTTGTTAACATCTCGTACTATAACAGGGTCAGCTTGATCCGCAGACGGCCTTCGATCCAGCAGGCAACGCCTCGACACGAAACCTCGTCCAGATATGGGACGACCAGTTCGTGGAGAATGGAATAGACGACGCCCAGTCCGCTGTGTTGACTGTCTCGCCATCCTTCAACGCGTCACTCATCGGAGCTGGGACAACAGGCGCCCCGCTTCAGCCGCTCTTTGGTAACACTGACTTCAAAGTGTACAACATTGACTTCCAGAATCGAGCGGTACGTCACACAGATGATGTGAGTATCTGAGATGAGATAACTCACGGTCCTTTTACTCAGGCGAACTTCTCCATCTCGCAGGCGTTGGTGACAGATATCTCTTATGCCAACGCCTCCTTCTATGGGTGCACATTTGCCAGCTACCAGGATACTTGGTACACCGGGAAAAACGCCAGCACCTATGTTGTGGACAGCATCATATTCGGACAGACAGACTGTGGGTCTACATCGGAGGGAATCGCCACGCACGTGCTGACTGTCCTATTCTCAGATCTTTTCGGATTTGGAACAGCGTAAGGCACATGTTTTCTTATCACCATTTCGATTAAGGTTAATGTATTCGTGTTAAGCTGGTTCCAGAGCGTCACGCTCGCAAATCGGGCATGCGGCGGCGGCATCGCTGCCTGGAAAGGCACCAACTTGACAGATGCCCCAGGCAATCGATACGGCGCGTACATCTCGGATTCACGTATCATTCGTGTACGTTCAACGATTACTTCACCGTTTTTGCTCTGCTCACCACTACCATACAGTCTCCCGACGCAAACGCCACAACGGTAACCAACGAGCAGTGTTTCTTGGGTTCGTCAACGTGAATTCTGTCGGTGTTTGGCTCCATTTCTCACACCGGGATAGGACGTCCCTGGAATGATTTGGCTACTACCGTCTACCTTCGGACGTTTATGGACGACAGTATTGCGCCTGCAGGGTTCAAACCCTTCGATAGCGCAAGGCCTGTGATCATGAACACTACGTTCTACGCAGAATACAAATCACTCGGTAAGTCTTACTTTTCTGCTCGAACACCCCACCGTATGTTGATATGGTACACTCCGCAGGCCCTGGAGGAAACACCTCCGAACGTGTGTCAGATCACGTCTTGACCGCCGCTGAAGCGGAGAACTTCACTATCGAGAAAGTGTTCCTGGAGACGCCGCACTGGATTGATTTTGACTACGAGTTCTAGTAGTCGTGATAATTACACTCGCACCCTTTCCCGAGCCAAGAAACCCGTTGCTTGCTGTTAGGGGCTAGGTCCGTTAAACCCGGGGAGAACCTCGAGCACCCCGCGTCGCTTGCATGGCGGTAGCTATGGAAAGACGTACACCAGTTATACACAGTGTACATCTACCCATAGCAACCGCCCTTCGCGCGCAGATCGCATCTCATGCTCGTCGTACTCGGCGCGCCTCTTGAGCCCCTGGGTCTTGGTGACAGAAGCAAAGTTCAGAAGACCGAGCGACTGGGCACTGTCACTGCATTACTCTCGGTGCATTCTTATACGTCTGGCACAAACGAGAACGCCAGCTTGTGCATCTCATAGGGTCTCATCTATTGTCTGAACGTGTATCTCTGGAAACCGAGTACACCAAGCTCTCATCTGGCCATAGAGGGTCAAGCGAACGTCTGACGGGCCTCCGACATGCGAGAAAGTCAACTATTGCCCGGGCGTATGGCTAAGCGAGAGCACATCACTATTACACACTAGCAGCCTGGGAAGAAGGCTGTGAGGAATGGAGCAGGTGTGCTCGATGTAAGTTTTCGGCGGTCAGCGCACAATTATCCGTCTCCACCGCGTCGCCCGACCCTTAGCAACGGGCACAATTAGATGCGGATCGTCCATAACAGCACCCTGGACGTGCCATGTTGCGACTTTACATGTTGAGACTTTCAAGGCGATAACATTTCGTGCACGTATGACCATGATGGCGTCGATATAGCACACCATTTGCAAATAGGTATAAGACAACGTTCTCAATCGGTATGACAGCTAGAGCACGTTGCTTACAGCTGCCTAATGCTGTGTAGTGAGAGTTAAAGAGGCAAAGGAGTCTCCAATATCAACGGACATCAACGGATAGGTAATCTTCGGCAGACTGAATTGACATCAAGCGCGACGCAGCTACTAGTATGTGTATAGGCGCCCCAACACGCACGGCACAAGATTGGAGCTCGCGTCTTCTCGCTGTAAGTCGAAGTCTTTAAGTTAGCGTCGCGGTATAGAAGCAACAGATCGGGGCGGACCTTGCTCAAGTTAATTTTCAGTACGCGCATGCGTCGCTTAGGTCGTCTCCACAAACGCAAGCATGCCTCTACTGACCAACGTGGGAAACACCGCTGCAGATCCGCACAATGGGCCGGATCGAACGTGTCCCCTCGCCATGGGAGGGGCTTCAAGATGACTTTCTTCACTCTGTTCGGTTCACTCATGATCGCTATATCGATGAGCCTCATAATCGCGCGCTGCGTCCTTAGGTCTAACCCAGTCTGGGTCGCAGCCGCGCCATCGGCTCCGTACATGAGCACTAGGTGCTCGAGAGGGGGGGCGGTACCAGCAGAAGTGGCCAGTCGCTGCGTGAGGCGGGACACCGTAATCCACATGTCCAAGATGTCACCAACTGACTGCATCCGAGACAAGTCAATGATGAGCCGCACGGTGCGCAGGCGCGAGCAGCTGCGCAGCCCCAGGCTTAGGTTCCCACCTGCTGAATAAAAGATGAGTGAGTATCACTTGGAGTAAGGAGGGTCTTGAACATACTCAAGGCGTCGTCCAGATTGCTGTAATCGAACTGCAGTGACAAAGTGGTCAACTGGTCAGCGACGGAGCCAATGAACTCGCGCAGCGCGTCCGCGTCACCCGAGGTGATAATGCCGAGTTGGACATTCTGCAGAGCGGGGAAGGATCCTTTAGGGAGTAAGGAGCAAGGCTCCAACAGCGGACCGATCGCGCTGCACTCGGACAGACAAAGCGTCTGTAAGTTGTCGCTCCTGACTTGGGGCATTCGATGCGGTTGGGCTGGTCCCAAAATATTGCAACGAGTGAAAGTAAGCGTCTTCACTCCAGAGAAAGCAGCGAGGACTTGTGGCATGACCCACAGGTCCGCATTTCCTCGGGCGAAGCTGATAGCACTGTCCATAACGTGCACTTCTTCCAAGAGAGCGGGGTGTGCTGTCATCGAGTATGTCTCCATTGGCATCGTCACGTCTGCTCCATGTATAGCGAGATATCGAAGCTTTTTGAGAGAGTATATGGAGGATAGGAGTGCCGAAAAGTCGACAGCTTGCAGTGGAAGCGCTAAGGCATTATTTGAATTTAAGCCGAAGGCCTCGCCGACTCTGGTGTGTTCAAAGGAGAGAGCGATACTGTGCGTATATTTGAATATACGGGTCGAACTCTTTACGAAAGCCTGGAATGCACCCCAAGTTTGCTTATCTTCTGCTACGTCTCGCGGCTCAGGTGAGCTCAGCGACATAGCTACCGAGCTGGGGAACTCACCAGTGTCACCATGGAAGCGCACAGAGAAATCAAGGAATAAGTGGGGCTGAGCGAGGTCCCTCCAAGTAGAGCAAACTAGTGCGCAGCTGGAAAGTGTTGCTTTCGCCTGCTTGTGTCCGTCAACTTCGCCCAGAGGCTTGTCGGGGCGAGATGATAAGCTGCCGTAGGACAAAGACTGGGAAATTTCCTCGACGACAGCAAGAATAAGCTCGTTTGGAAGACATCCGTTTGCCATGTCACTGGAAATTGCAGTTCGAAGTAACGAGAGCTGGCCGCAATGATCGTCAAGTTGGCTTCGTTTGTGTGTAAGAGCTCGGCAGGAAACGGTGGAAGGGAAGGCGAGCGACGAAGGAACCTCTTGATTAAGGGAGCCAGCGAAGTGCAACGGTGGAACGTAGGCCGCTAGATAGTGTCACCGTACGCGATTTGGGGCAGCCTTATGCAAGTCGCCTGGGAGTTCTCTTAGGTCAAAGTATAAAATTTGCAATCACATGCATAGACATCATTTTTACGAGCTTCATAAGAATCGACGAAGAGTGCGCGCGACTACACACGCGGAATGGCTGCACCACCGAGAAGGTCAAGGTAAGCGGTGGCCGGGTCGACAAGCGTGGTGCGAGGGCCCCGTTCTCTTATTCCGACAGGTAAATGTCGTTCGCTTGTCAAAACGGTGTTGGCCATGATGAGTCCCAGCCTGGCCCATCTCGGAAGCCCGCGAGCACTGTTGGGAACGAGGTTATGAGGATACGAGCATGTGAGGACGAACGGGAAGTCGGCTAAGACGACGCCGAGGAGAGAGAGACGTCGGTCGGCTGGGACCGCTGGGTGTCGCTTCGGCTAGCTCTGGCGTTGTGGCGGAGATCGCCGCCGGAAGCGGACTGTGCGGACTTTCAACAGCCTTCGCGGGCACGTGACGAGGACTGCCTGCGCGTCCAGCCACGTTTTGGACTTTTGGTTCGACTTGTTCCTTCGCTCTGTGACATATCATCCAACGCCAATATGACCTCGGTCGGAGCAGTGACGAAGCAGATCGCTGCCCTTGAGATATCCTCGAAGCAGAACACGACAGCGACCAAGCCGACGACGGCGACACACCAGAAGAAGCCAAGCCAGGCCGGCCAGAATGTCTCGAAACTGTTGTCCAAATACGCTGCTCCGAACCCTTTCCCTGCAGGACTCCAAAAGGCGACTTCTTCATCTTCAGTGGCTGCAAAACAGACTACACGTCCCGCATCTCCCACGAAAGCTACGACTGCAGCTCCTCCGCCACCTGTCCCCGCAGCGTCACAGCCGGCAATAGACATCGGACGATACGATGGTGGATTTGAGATTGACAATGAGAACCGAGGGGAAAAGGTGTATGGAGAGGCAGCAGAGCACCTCGCCCTGGACTCCAGCGTATCACGGTAAGCCCCGCTCCGCGCTGTGCACTAGCGGCCATGCCGAACTCGTAGCAGATACCGCCCAACCCGCGAATGGCACCTGACCGACTTCGATATCGGCCGGCCACTAGGCAAGGGCAAGTTTGGGCGCGTGTACATGGTCCGCACCAAGTGCGAGCCTCATTACATCCTCGCGCTTAAGTGCTTGTACAAGTCCGAAATCGTTCAGTCCCGCGTCGAGAAGCAGATTCGGCGCGAGATTGAGATCCAACAGAACCTGCGACATCCGAACGTCCTGCGCCTGTACGGCTACTTCCACGATGAGAAGCGAATCTTCCTCATGCTCGAGTTTGCTGGCAAGGGCGAGCTCTACAAGCAGCTCACGAAGCACGGATGCTTCTCCGAGAAGCGGAGCGCACGCTACGTTGATCAAATGGCCGACGCGTTAATGTATCTCCACTCGAAGCATGTAATTCACCGAGATATCAAGCCAGAGAACTTGCTCTTGGGGATCAACGGAGAGCTGAAGATTGGAGACTTCGGTTGGAGTGTGCATGCTCCGGGAAACCGTAGAAAGACCCTGTGCGGCACGCTGGATTATCTTCCGCCGGAGATGGTCGAGGGGAAGGAGCACAACGAGAAGGTTGATTATTGGGCTCTCGGTGTACTCACATACGAGTTCATTGTTGGGGCTCCGCCGTTCGAGGACTTGACTGGACATAACGGTAGGCCTTGTGTGCAGCATTTACTAAGCCTATCCTGACAAATTTTCTATAGCAACGTACAAACGTATTGCGCGAGTCGACCTAAAGATTCCTACAAAGGTATCTCCAGAGGCAAGGGACCTAATCACTAAGGTCAGCATCCACGGTCTGGTCAAATGCACCTTTTCTTACACGCTTGCAGCTCCTCCAATATGATCCAGAGAAACGCCTGCCGCTCAGCGAGGTGCGCAAGCACCCTTGGGTAGTTATGCATCGTTCGAAGAGCGGCTCGACCACAGCGCGTGCTTCATGAGGATCCTGTATCACTTACTCCCTCGGCTGGGTATCCGGCTGCCCGCATGGACTATTGCCGATGGTTCCACCTTTGCTCGTGCTTTTTTTGTGGCTTGTATTATCACTCTTGATATCTACGTAATGGTACATACGATACACAAGGACGTCGATTCGGTTGTAGTTTCTTGGCGCTTATTACCGACGCTTTCCACATGTGGGCGTGAGAACCCCGACGCTCTTCAAGCACGCGCACTGCGGGCCTGAGTGTGGCGCCCGGCTTGTTCTCTACCGTCATCGTCGTTTTATACCCATGAGTTTCCAAGACATAGAGGCGGGGCTCGCCACCCCCGCCAACTCTCACTCCATACCCCAGTCACAAGAAGAGTCAGCTTTCCTTAGTCTGCAGTCGTCGCTGTCGCTGCAAGTCTTCAAGATCAACGCCAATGTGCAAGGTATCCTGAAGCTGGTGGACCAGCTTGGGACGAACCGGGACTCCGCTCAGCTGCGCAAGTCTCTGTACGCCGCTTGATTACTATCTGTGATATGGTCAACTCAATCATCTGGGGTGCAGCCATGACCTGACCGAGACCACCCGTGCTATGGCCAAGCGTGGTTCCGACGATCTGAAGAAGCTTGCAGCGTTGCAGGCCACACTGGTGAGTTCTTCGCCTTCGGGATTACCGGCTACCATCACATTCTTAGCCTGAACCCTTGTTGACCGTTTTCATCTAGCCCAAACACAAGACTTCCTTGCAAAAAACCTCCCATGACTTCCAGATGTCCCTTGTCGCCTTTCAACGCGCTCAACAGGTCAGCGCCGAACGTCAGCGCACGGTAGTGGAGACAGTGAAACATGCCGTGGAAGAAGATCATGCTGCGTACGTGCAGTGTCTGCTCCCGCGTCCTGCGCTTTCTCACATAGTGTCCAGTGAGGAGCGGCCTACAAGTCCTACTTCGTCTCAGTACCAAGCACAGGCGCTGCAGAATCAACTGTCACCCCAGGAGTTAGCCCACCAGGAATCCTTGATTCAGGAGCGAGAAACCGAAATACGAGAGATTGAGACCGGTATCCATGAGCTGCATGAGATATTTCGCGACCTCGGGACGCTGGTACAGGAGCAAGGGAACATGCTCGGTAGAGTTCACTTCTTCTCGTATCTTCTGCACGGCGCTGATACTCCACTCTTTAGATAATATTGAGTCTAACATTTCATCTATCGCTGTCGACACCGCCGGTGCTGCCGAGGAGCTGACCACAGCACACGAGTATCAGCGGAAGGCTGGGCGCAGGGCGATATGTCTGATGTTCGTTCTCATCGTCGTGGTTGCTGTGGTCCTCTTAGCAGTACGTATCTTCATCAAAATTGGTCGCTGCGCCTCTAGAATCCCCTTCATATGTTAACGTTGTACTCTTCAGATTTTATCATGACACCTGTCTCGATTGGCTCTGCGAGCTTTGGATGTGTTATGGACAACCAATCTGCCACTTCCTCCATTATGCCTATGTATATCGTATGTACTACCCAATTTCGCGTTCGGGATATCTTACGTCACCTCTAGTTATAAGCTACTCCTCATGTCTGTACCGTCAGTCATGTTCGGCTGCACTACGTGTCCTGCGCAGCATGGTAATTACGGCTGGCCATCATGTAGAGATGGCACCGTCCGGTAGGCGCTGTTTGGTCCTCTGGGCAACCTGATGACTCCGACGCGCGCTTTTGCCGCCGTATTGCATCCTGAGAGGTTTAGAAGCAGAGACATTGCGTATGATACGGCGTGGGTCCATGACAGAGAGAACCATACTTCCGACGCTCCTACGTACGACACACCGCTGATTCTCACAGGAAGCTTGATGTCATCAAGTCGAAGCGACCAAGCTCCTCACTTCCCTCGCACCGTCCGCTCACCCCGCACAGTCTACGCCCTCTACAGCGCTTCACCATCTTTGATTGACGGAAACTGTACTATCCCCCGTTCCCCCCGCGCGAGATTAAACCCTGACAGGGGGAGCAGCGGTCCAGCAGTGTCGCCAAGTGACTCGGGATTTCGCGCTCGGAGAAAAAATGAACAAACCTTCTCCAAGGACACACGCCCGGAGGTATAAGATACCATGCTTCCACCAGATACGCAGACTGCCCGTATATGCGTTGCTTCTGCCCGTCTATGCGGGAGCTCGCCATCCGCTTTACCACCTGCGACCTGGTGCAGCATCAGAATCATGCCATGGATTGAGGACATGTCAGTACTGCTCGACCAGCCCCCGCCATATCCACAGGATGTTGCGCAAGTGTACGTGTTCCCTCCTCCACCCTGAAGCGGAGCGCTCATCCGCTACTTTTTAGGCGCATGACTATAGTGCGTTGGCTAGAATGTAGCCTCGCTGCCTGGAAGCTTACTGTGCGATGCAGTATATGGGCTTCGTGAGCTTCATGGTACTGGTATGGGATCATATAATAACCTTCGGAGACGAGGTACGTCCGTGCTACCAGAGAAACTATGTACATGCTGACTGGCAGAGGGACCCTTCCAGGTAGAGTATATATGGAAAGGGAAGAAGGGACTTGGTGAGTTACATCCGCATACACTACGCGGTGATCCCAACGTAATGTGGAATAGTCGCAATCCTATTTGGTATAGTACGTCGTCTGCCTTTCGAGTCTTGCACCGTTGATGTGACCTGAGCCACAGAATAGATATATTACTCCCTTCGGTTTTATAATAAACCTGTTTGGTACGTTAGGCGGGCATGTTGCGGGGAAGACATAGGTTGACAGTTCCCCTTTGTGTAGCATATATGTCTCCAACCTGGACCCCCGAGGTGAGTACACGTATTTGGAGGTTTCCGTCGGAGCGTGCTCAAACCTAGCAACAGAGGTACAATGCTGTGCTCAAAGTTGTCGGGATATCTAATGTGATGTGCGGGTGATTGACACAGATGCAAACAC
The DNA here is from genome assembly GCF_000300595.1 of Phanerochaete carnosa HHB-10118-sp. Classification (NCBI taxonomy): domain Eukaryota; kingdom Fungi; phylum Basidiomycota; class Agaricomycetes; order Polyporales; family Phanerochaetaceae; genus Phanerochaete; species Phanerochaete carnosa. Next base: position 861,027 of record NW_006767640.1, on the reverse strand, counting down.
TTCGTCCGGTACGAGGGAAGCATGACCGTCATTGGGATCAACATCACGGCGCTTATGATGCTCTTACGGTGCGTTCGTTGACCACAGAATCGTGGTAGTTATTAATGATCGTCCCTATTGCAGTATCTCCGCAATGTATAGTGGCAAACCCCTAGTAATAGGCTTCGTCGCGGCGGCGTTTTGCGTCGAGTTCGGCACCAATGCCTGGCTGCTATCAAATGGCATTCGTGAGTCCCTCTGCTAAATCAGCCTGTTCTGACTCGGATATGCTAACGTGCGCCAGCTGTCCGTCACTCCAGCCCTACTATACACGGTATGTGGGATATTGGTCCACCCTGCCCTAGCCCCGCCTGACTCTCCATCGCGCAGCTTGTACCATGATATTTGACGACTCCAAGGTGTATGTGTATCACCATTCTTGCTGTATGCTACTCCGTGACTCATGGCCGACGACAGCGGGGGTATCGCTTCCGCCTCAGCATGGATGCCCCTGGCATACGATACTATTGTTCTTGCCCTTACGTTAAAGCGGACGCTGGGCCCAGTGCGGAATAAAACGGCAGGCAAGATCGCAAAAGTGCTCCTGCGGGATGGAATCCTGTACTACAGGTGGGCTCGTTCGAATCGTTATCGTGTGCTGCTTTTGCTGATGCCCTGCCGTAGCGTTATCTTCGCCGTCAACCTGGTGCTCACGTTAATGATCGCTACTGCCCCTCCGGGTCTTCAGAACATCACTGCACAGTGCGTTCGCTACTTCTCCTTCCCATCGATCTTTCGCCGATGCTAATCGTGCAACGAACATCTAGATTGGAATATCTGTATGTTTACCGCTGAATCGCTTGTTCGGCGGCGCGACGCTGACGCTCTAAACGCAGGCTCACGGTGACGATGATCTCCCGTATAACGCTACACCTCCGCAAGCAGGCGCGTTCGCGTGAGACGGACACCACACTTCAGGGGCGCTCAGCAGTCACGCACAGCGGCGGCGGTGTGCTCTCACGAATGCGCTTCACTCGCTCAGACGGGGAAACTCCTATCGATCCGATGAGCGTGACCGTCGAGGAGTCCACCGTGACGCACGACGACAGCGGGATCGTCGGCGGCGGCGAGCCTATGTTCCCGAAGAAGGGGGACATAGGCAGCGAAGAGTGGTACGAGATGCGCCGCCCGCCAGCGACGGTGCGCATTGCTTCGCACGCACGCCGAGACTCCGAGCTTCGGTTCATCGTCTGACTCGCGCGTTTTCTCCCTCACTGCCTTCTGACCTGTACGTGACACCGCCTGCAGACATTATGGTTTAGACCCCCAAACGTAAACGCCGCTATGATGTCACTCAGCGACTGTTGTATTGCTCGTATCTATCAGTATTGATATTTATCCCGTGGATGTCGCCGAAGCGAAGCAGTTCTAGTTCAGGAAAGCCAATTACACCAGAATTCTCACAGTGTAGATGAAGGCCAGTCGGGGAGGTGGGCAATTGGAGGAGATCTGGACAAAGGCTGATCGCAACCCTGCGGACGATTAGGAGGGCGTCTGCAGGCTCCTATGTATGACATAACTTAGCACCTTACGACCTACCCGCGCTGTCATCCCGAATGAAAACCTGCGCTAAGTCTCGCGGGAACCACGTACTGAGCTAATCACAAGGTATACTGTTCGTGTAACGAAGCCCAAGGTTCTCTCCTCATCCCTGAGCCTTGTCCCGAGTCACTTTAGCGTACTGGCGGCTCTATTTCCAGCCACAGTAAAAAAAAAACCATTAATATCACACTCCTTCGCACTGAACTTCGCTTTTAGACCTTTGTACACTGTTGGAACAATTTTGAAGCTGGATAATAACCACACAAGATCTTGGGATGATCAGCTGGACAACTCCGTCTCGGTGCAGCCTGGGGATCGCGACATGCCTGCTCTCCCGCTTCTGGCCGATCTGAACGTTTGATACCCTTGGAAAGCACACGTAATTGTTGACCATAACTGCCACTGCGCAAGTTGTAGATGGAGAAGCATGCTCATCGGGGAACTCGGGTTGCTCTTACAGGCTTATGACAGGCTTTGACAGTACTTGAAACGTGTTATCAGTGGCAGCTCCAAAAGTAGTAGAAACTCTAATACAGAGTTGTAATGTCATCAGAGGCCGCCCTTCCCCCTTTGCACTAGTAGTCGCCTTATGTCCAAGGTACTAGCGGCGCCAGCGATGCAACTAACAAACCTGTGCCCGCAGTCAACTTGTCCGGCCACTGCGCACTCGTCCCCACAAGATTGCATTGCCGACTGATTAAAATGCTTCCATTTGCATCATACCATGCACCGCTGCACCTCAGATAGCCGAAGTGCAGCCACAAGATATTGCGAAACGGAGTGCTGTGATCTTAAGCTTCGCGAGTCACCTGGCGACTGCGGGCTGGTCGAGCGTACAGTGGTGGGTGAAGTAGAGAGCCCAAATGCTCGTGAGCCAGCCTTTGCAGCGTCCCTCACATTATACTCCTATAAGACTCGCTCGCTCCAAGATTGAGCTCTTCAACAGATTGGTTTGCGCGATACAAGCGAAGATACGATGCGACTACAGGTGCACGGAGTCCTAGTCAAGCCCCATAACACCGCTAGCCGCTGACAATTTGTCGACCTTGTCTGCCCTTGATCTTGGAGATGCCACAAGTGCATGAATATCGCCGGTATGCGTGCACAATGCAATGGCCACTAGGTATGGCATGAACCATGGCAAAGTGATGAGATAACAAAGGTGATCAAGTTGTCAAAACGGCGTGGTTGGATTTCCACCTTTACTGAATATTCATCTGACAGACTGTACAAGCACAGCCCCCACTATTCCCGACCTGAGTGTAATCTTGCGGCGACCGGCAGCGCGGAACAGATGAACAAACCTTCTCCATGGACACATATCCGATGGTATAAGGCATTGCTCGGAAGTCCACCAGCCATGATTCCACCAGATACAGGGAGTCCAGACTGCCACTGCATGCACCACACCTGTCTGTGTACGCGGGAGCTCATTCTTCGCTTGACCAACCACGACCCGGTGCCGTATCCACAATGCAATGGATTGAGGACACCGCAGCGCACAATCGCTCCCCAGCATACCTACAGGACGTCGCGCAGACGTACGTATTCCGTCTCTTACTTTAGAGCGAAGTACTCACCCGCGCATTCTCAGGCGCATGACTACGGTGCGTTGTGGACAACCGGAATGCAGACTTGCTGTCTGGAAGCTCACCATATGATGTAGTACATGGGCTTCGTGAGCTTCACGATACTAGTATGGGACCACATAATAACCTTCGGAGATGAGGTATATCCGCGTAACTATGTGGGTCATGTTCAAGCTGACAAGTAGAGGTACTTGCCAGGTGGAATATATTTGGAAAGAAAGGAAGGGATTATGTGAGTCACGTCCACATATGCTGCATAGTAAGCTCAGTGTAACTTGGGATAGACGTAATCCTATTTGCTTTAGTACGTCGTCGGCCTTACAGGCCTTGCTCAGCTGATATGACGTGAACCGCAGAATAGGTATCTCACTCCCCTCGGTTTCATAGTAAACTTATTCGGTGCGTCCGACGTCGGGCGGATATGTCGCGAGAGAGACATCGGTTGACAGTGCCCCCATCGTGTAGCATATTTGTCTCCAACCTGGACCCACGAGGTAAGTTCATGCATTTGGAAGTTTTCTTGGGAGCGTGCTTATGCCTGGTGACAGAAGTGCGGCGCCATGCTTATAGTTGCCAGGATCTCTAACATGACACGTGGATGCTTAACATAGATGCAAGCATTTCGTACGATACGAGGGAAGCATGATCGTCATCGGGATCAACATAGCGGCGCTCATGATGCTTCTGCGGTGCGTTCGTCCACAATAAGGCCGTAATAGTCGTTCATGACGTCCAGTTCACAGTATCTCGGCGATATATAATAGAAGACCCCTCGTAGTAGGCTTCGTCGCTGCGGCACTCTGCGTCGAGCTCGGCACTAACGCTTGGTTATTGTCCAATGGCGTTCGTGAGTCTCACCTACACTACATATCCTGCACTTCGATGCTAAACATACGCTAGCCGTCCCACACGCGCTAGCCGGCCCACATTCCCACCTTGCTTTACACTGTATGTGAAATTCTGTTCCATACTGTCTTAGCCCCGTCTAAGCTTTCGCTGCGCAGCTTGTACAATGATATTTGGCAGTAAAGTGTATGTGGAATACCATTCCTTCTGCATGACGTTCCATGATTCATGGCAGACCCGATAGAAGAGGTATCGCTTCCGCCTCAGCTTGGATGCCCATGGCGTACGATACTATTGTCCTTATGCTGACGTTGAAGCGGACGCTGGGCCCGGTACGGAATAAAACCGCAGGCAAGATTGCGAAGGCGCTCTTGCGGGATGGAATCATGTACTACAGGCAAGCCTCTTCCTTTGCTGTGCGCTTTTTTTCGCTGACGTCCCCGGTAGCGTCATCTTTGCCGTCAACTTGGTGCTCACGCTGATGATTGCCTTGGCACCCCCAGGTATCCAGAACATCACCGCACAGTACGTCCGCGACCGCTCTCCTCTCCGCGGATCTTTTGCCAATACTGATCATGCGACGGACATCTAGATTGGAATGTTTGTATGCCCCCCTCTCCCTCCCCCTAAATTGCTTGGCGGACGGCGCTGACGTTCTTGGCACAGGCTTACGGTGACGATGATGTCTCGCATCACGCTGCACCTCCGCAAGCAGGCGCGGGTGCGCGAGATGGACTCAATGTCGCAGACACACGATAGCTACCGCGGTAATAGCGTCTTCAGCGAGCCCGTGTTCGCGAAGAAGAGCGACGTGGGCACCGAGGAGTGGTATGAGATGCGTCCGCCATCGCCGGCGCGCGTTGCTTCAAGGACGCGCACGCCTCGGGGCCCCGAGCTCTGGTTTGGCGTCTGACGTGCGCCTCCCCCGTCGCCTGCCCAGTGCCCGCTGACCCGTTCGCTGCGTGTGCGGCGCCGCCCGCGGACTTTATGGTTCGGACCCCCAAACATATATATTGCTGTAATACCATCCAGTGGCTGTTGTACAATAGCTTGCATCTATCAGTATTGATACTTATCTCACGGATATCGCCGGAGTGGAGCTGGTACATCTGGCGCAGTGAGAGCCTGAGACGGAGCCGGTCGGGAAAAAAGTCACGGATGAGAGCTGCCCACGGTCCGGACAAATTAGGCCGGAACTCTGCAGTGAGAGCCGCTCAAGCACTGTATAGGCGAAGCTTTTGCACTGCGAAGGGGATCACCAGCCGTCTGTTACTCGGCGTTTCTGAGCCAAAGTTGGGCCTTCCAATTTGTCGACCAGAATATTAATACTGCGTCCAGCCCAAGACGTACTCCACCATCTACCCATCTTTCTCAACTGAATTTGTACGCGGAGTCAAACCCCGGCTGGGCCAAACTGCACTCCAGCCTCTCCCAACGTGCTAGGACCCTGCCAGGAGCCATGGCGGCATGCAACATCAGTTGCTTGCAGGACGGAGATGGGAACGAAGGGCGCTGTGGGAACTAGTTACAATGTTGCCCTAATTCGAAGGCCGTGTGCGGGGCCGGCATGGTCATGAGACGACCGTCACCAGCGCCCCTCGCGCCGGGGGACTGTCGCCTTCGACGGCCGCCAATAACAACTCTCAAATTATGATATGGGAGAGCAGCGTGAATCGCGTTTGCTGCGGTGCTGTGGAGCTGCGGTTACAAGAATAATATATGTGATGGAAGGCGGAGCGTCGCCCGGAGCACAGCTTCGCAGTAACGCATGTTAATGTTTCACTAGGTCGTCGTGCGAGCCTCGCCTGGCTTCGCTCGCCGGCTCTCAGGTCTCTCAGGGGCCCCCTGCCTTTGTGGCGGCGGGAAGCTGCGGATAGCTGTCAGCCGGGGGGCGTGCCTGGATCGGAGCCGACAATTAGCACCTTCTCAAGCAGGAAGTACTATATACACACCGCACTTGAGCGAGTGGTTTGTTCCCTCGGCCAGTTTTCGTGCTCGTCTATGTGGGCAAGGGCAGGCTCACTTCAGGACCGCCCGGCTCGGTCTGTGCGCTCGCCAAGAATTGGCGTCGAGAATTGAAGATTCATGTACTTAGCCGCACAAGCTGGTCGACCCGAGCTAGAGGCTGAGAAGAAATCCCAGAACTTGCAAAAACCGGTTACTTACCCGCATGAGACATTTCGCACTGCGAGGCAATGAAAACCCATGCAGACATCCTCAACGATGGCAACTAAAGTAGGGAAAACGGAACGAATGCTACGCATGCCCGATAGGGTTCCCCGCTTGGTCCCGATGCCGAGATGCCTGGCGCTTATAGCGCTCTCGTGCCGCTCCTGCCGCGGGGCTTGTCGCTGCCGTTTACTCGCTCACACGAGCACCCGCAACGCAATGTGGACGGATACAACGCGACCAGAAATATTCCGCAGCATCGCTATTTCCGGGGTACTTGCGCCGCACCTCGCAGAACGCAGAGGGGAGGTCGACTGAGGCGGGGGGAGCGCGATGCGAACAATACGGGAAGGCTAAGCTCGCGGCGGTGGGGAGAAGATCTCTGGTCAGAGATGATATCATGCTAAGTGCATGGCCCTGCCAGTGCCAAGTCCGAGGTCGTTACCACCAATCGATGCCGAACGGCTTGACTTGGCGGGGGATCTTAATAAAACAGATCACACGAGCAGCTCGCCCCCGCTGCGCTTCGGCCCTCGATGCTGTTACCCGTGTCAGCAACATGAGATACAGCGACTACATCCCTCTTGCGACTCACCCAGGCCGACCCCCGACCTCCGCGACACTCCAGCCGCCCGGAAGGCTGCACCAGTTCCGTTACAGACGATGGGCTATTCTCGGCACCGGTCTTGCGATAGGTCTTATTGGCTTCTATCTCATCTTGTCAGCCGTCGACACAGAATTGGACGACGACGACCTCTTCGAGGAACCAGATTATATTCCGGAGTATCATGCGGCGTACCTTCCTTTCGAGCCACCACCACAGCGACCGCCCTCCTCTCGCCTGACGCCCGTCCAAGTGCTCCCTGACCACTGCAGAGATGCCTACTTTTCCACCGGGGCCCTTTGCTATGATCCAAAAATTCCCAACTTTGACGTAGTCTGGACGTGGGTCAACGGCTCGGACGCCTTGCTTCAGGAGGCGAAGCAGGCAGCAGAGAAGAGCTTTGCGCCAGATGACCCGTACCGGCCAAAATCCTCCAGCGAGCAGGCTAGGCAGTATAGGTACGTCGCACTCGTCTGGGCGGATTTGCCCGCTGACTTTTTAGTGGCGCCCAGGGACAACGATGAACTGCGGCATTCGATGCGGTCGGTTTTGGCGAACTGGAAGACATATGCTGGCAAGTTCCACCTCGTTACTTCCGACTTCGCTGTACCCGAAGGTTTGCCAAACGTGTCGCTACCGGAGAAATGGAGGCTCGGTCAAGTACCGCAGTGGCTGGACATGGAGAACAGGGCATGGCGAGATGGCAGTGTCGAGCTCAACGTTGTCCACCACGCGGAGATGTTCAGACCGTATACTGGCAAGACTTTTAACAGGTGAATTGTTTGCTCGCTGTATGCGCCGTGGTGGTACTGAAGAGGGCGGCGAAAGCTATGCAATCGAGTCGCAATTTGGCAACCTTCCTGACGTGTCTGAATACATGTAAGTCGACTAGCATTCTAGCTGTCAGAACAGGTGATTTATGCGGGCTACCTTTTCAGTGTATATCTGGTATGTCGCGCAGATAGCGATGGTCCAGCTTCGAAACTAAACTATGTTTCTCAGAATGATGACTTTTACATGTCCAATCCACTCACTCCGAGGACATTTCATACTTCTGGTGAGTTCAATCGACCCCAGCAAGCACGGCCATGCAGTGCTTACCTCTAACTAGCTTACGGCCTCGTCCTTCGCATGGACCTCGGCATCATGGTCTCGCCAGAGAAGCCGGCACCTGACGAACCACGCGGCGAATGGCGCAGCATGGGCGAGAGCAACGTCCTGCTCAGCGACCGCTTTGGCGCCCGCCACCGTCCGTACGCCCTGCACGAGGCCAAGGCCGTCTCGATGTCCATCATCCGCGAGCTCTCTGCGATGTGGGCACCGCACCTCGCGCGCGCCGCGACGCACCCCTTCCGCGAGTCTGTCTCCGGCGCAGGCGACGTCAGCATGTTCTTCCTCATGGCCCATTTCCTCGTCGAGCGCTGGCGCGAGGCGCTCCTCTGGTCGTGGACCGTCGCGAAGCACGGCGGCCTCGACGACGATTGGGACGGCGAGATCATGCGCCGCGCGTGGCTCGAGCTCGGCGGCGGCGAGGGCGCGCGCGAGCTGACGGTGCGCGCCGGCCTGCGCGAGACGCTCGAGCCTGACCGCGTGCACGCGTACCTACGCGAGAGCGGACACCGCCAGGCCGACAAGACGTTCTACGTGACCTCGGCGCTCGACGGCTACCCGTACATGTACGTCACCGAGGCGGACCACCACGACTGGCAGTGGTTCAAGCCGAGCAGCGTCTCGGAGGACGACCTGCCCGAGTGCACCATCTGGTACGACGAGTGTTTCACGGACGGTGGCGCGCCATTCGAGCGTGCCTCTGAACTCTTCAAGCACATTGCGTTCCGCAGCCCGCAGTGTGGCGATTGCGGTAAGTGTCATTTTGCGCCTTCGCGCAGAGCCCCGCTGAACGTTTCTGCAGCCATTCAGGTTTTAATGAAGGCCAACGGTCGCCTCGGCATGGAGGCGTTCCTGCCGTCGCCGTTCCGCACCGTGTCTGCATCACCAAATGCCCAAGCTTCCGAGCAGGACGAGGTTCCGCACTTGTCGCTCGAGCAGCGGTGGGAAGACGGCCAGTTTGACGTCAAGGCCGTGCTCGGTAACTCTCCGCGCCAAGTGAATATTCGCGACTGGACGCTGCGTCTGCTCGAGCGGTACCGCTTTGTCGTTGGTAGGTGTTGATTAGCACTGTACGTCCAACAGCGCTGACGTCTGTTGCAGGGTTCACGCCGTATGCATTTGTCATGCTCGAGACCTACGAGAACGCGCAGGGCGCCCTCGGGTGGATCGACAGCTACACGGACGCGTCGCTGCTGTGTATCAATGACGATGTCAAGGAGGGCGAAGAGCGCGTATCGGACATGTTCCGAAATTGGCAGGAACGGCGGTGGGGAAAACCTGCGGCGTGGGAACGGATACCATAGTATGTCGCACGAGGGCAAAATGCTGAGAGCACCACAAGGATACACAATCTTCTGTACTAAATATATACCACGGGATGTACTGATCAAGTCAATAGACAGTAATGTGTAACTCATATCGGCAACTAGCAGGATGATCCCCCCGTGGGTTATTTTTGGAGTTAGCCCCGAAGTTAGCCATTATGCAGCAAACCTTAGTGATGTATGCACACTTTGCAAACCAAGGCGCGTAATTTGCCTACTACCCCTCGGTAGTTGGCTAGTTAAACAACGCCTTTCTTCGGACGTTGTCAAAGGCCCTTAGCTGTTCTTCAGCCAACCGTTCGAGAGCGTTTAGAGTGGAGGTGATGATCACAGTCTCCCACATAGGAAAAGAAAACCGACGTGAATCAGCTAAACTTACGAGGACACCGTACGCCAGCCTCGCCGGGAATTTGGTCTCTGGAACTTCGAAGGAGACCGGCGCTTAAAGATTGGTGACGCTTCGTCGTCTTGATCTCCTAGCATTACCTAGACATCGCACACGAAGACACATATCCGCCGCTAAATACGCAGAATATTGTGATCAAGTGGGCCTTCGAGCTTCGAGTTTTGTCTTGATCAAGCTCCGAGACATAGGTCCCAGCCGACGGATGCACTCTATCAAGCATGTACAAACAAAGCGCGCCGCACCAGGTGGTAAGGGACCTGGGCTGATGTTGGGCCTGGCATGCTTGCTGGTGGAGAAAATACTTGGACGTATCAATAGTGAAACATCTCTTTTTTATGCACTGCAATGCTACGTCGACTGAAGTTTAAGACAAATGTACCAACTCGTACACCAGACAGAGCTCAAGCACGATATCCAAGCACCGCGCTGACGCGATTGTGGCGTGGGGAAAGCTTGACACGAACTGGCGCAAACGATCCCGTAGAGAGCTCGTCGTGCGCCTCGATAATCGCGCCCCTGGTACTTCTGGACATCAAATGCCC
>NW_006767640.1:819277-850336 GCF_000300595.1 Phanerochaete carnosa HHB-10118-sp | reverse complement strand
CCCCCACACCCTAGACACCGCACACGAAGACACACATCCGCCGCTAAATACGCAGAATATTGTGATCAAGTGGGCCTTCGAGCTTCGAGTTTTGTCTTGATCAAGCTCCGAGACATAGGTCCCAGCCGACGGATGCACTCTATCAAACATGTACAAACAAAGCGCGCCGCACCAGGTGGTAAGGGACCTGGGCTGATGTTGGGCCTGGCATGCTTGCTGGTGGAGAAAATACTTGGACGTATCAATAGTGAAACATCTCTTTTTTATGCACTGCAATGCTACGTCGACTGAAGTTTAAGACAAATGTACCAACTCGTACACCAGACAGAGCTCAAGCACGATATCCAAGCACCGCGCTGACGCGATTGTGGCGTGGGGAAAGCTTGACACGAACTGGCGCAAACGATCCCGTAGAGAGCTCGTCGTGCGCCTCGATAATCGCGCCCTGGTACTTCTGGACATCAAATGCCCAGAGCAGGCATGCGACCACCAGGAAAATCTCCTGCTGAGCGAGGGTCTTGCCCGGGCAGGCGCGCGGACTGGTGCAGGTTGTGAGGGAGCAGGCTTCACTGAGATGTGTTTTTGGACGTACCCATAACCGAATACGGAGTAGCCTGGCTCTACGTTTGTCGGCTGGTCTTTCAGATGGCGCTCGGGCTGGAGCATAAATGTAAGTGTCTGTAGATGGGCCTTTGATCGCTCGCTTACCTCGAGCTTGTCTGGGTTCGCATAGCGAGCCGCATCGTGAGTCAGAGCATGCTACTCTATGTTAGAAAAAAGCTTTTAAATTTAGAGAAAAAGATGCGTACAGTGTTCAGGACAATTACAGTATCCTTAGGGATAAAGTGACCACGATAGGTGACGTCTTGGGTGCTTGTGTGAGGTATCGCCAGAGGACGAGGGTTGTTCAGACGCTCAGTTTCCTAGTATTTACCTCTCAGCGCGTTGCATCGCAGGTTGGAGAGTGTCAAGACTGACCTTGACAATAGCACCAATATATGGTAAATCCTTCTCAAGTTCGAGACCCGGAAGCCTGTCTCTACCAACGACGCGGTCTAGCTCCGCCTGCGCCCGTGCTTGCACATCCGCGTATTCTCCAATTTGCGCCACGAATCCAGACATGACGGCCGCAGTCTATCCATCATTGTAAGCGCTGGTACACCAAAGTACCGACAAACCGACCTTTTCCACAGACGCGATCATCAACTCGCAGCAGAGGAGCACGATGTCTTGGGAGTCCAAGTTTTCCTCTTCCTTCAACTTCAGCAAGTGCCTCGCCAGGCAGTCAGGCACATCTTCTCCGGCTTTGATACGGCGGTCAATGTCGTCCACGAGCGCGCCGCCAATGTTCACAAGACTTTGATGCAACTGCTTCGCCCGATTGACGCCCGACAATGTGGGGAACCTGCGCAGGAAGGGTACGAAGTCCACGGGATTCGAGATCGGGCCTGTGACAGTTCTGTGTGGCGTCAGGAATGTGGCGGAGCGCATTACGAAGAAACGCGTACGTGAACTCTTGGGCCAGCTTGAGCCAGTACCCAACCAAGGGGTGGTCGATGCTGTCCGTGCGCAGGCCGAAGATGATGGTCAACATGTTGTTGAGAGAGGTGCGTGTGACGTGTGGGAGCGGATTGACAGGGATTTTTCCGCCTTCGCTCCTGATGTAGAGATCCCTGAGCATGTCAACGGCCTCGATCTCGAGGCCGGGGAGATATCCCTTCAAAGCCTCAATACTGAAATATGGAGAGATGAGGCGATGGTTCTTGGTCCTGGAATGACAAGTGAGCTCTTTTGCATTCGGCTGAAAGCATACTGACGTACCAGTTCTCCCCGGTGGGCACAGCGGAGATACCGCGGCCGGCAAACACGATACCAGACTTCACAAATGTGTCTTTCCTAGAAGAGAATGTGTTACCTTGAGCCACTAGCAGGTCTTTGGCGATCTGGGGGTCGGAGACGACGATGTGCAGCTGCTCGCCGAGCCACACGGAGTACAGTGGTCCGAACTTCTGAGCCCATTCTTGGAGAGTGAGCTCTGGACGTCTGTCCAAAGAGAGCAGAGAGCCTGGCACGACATGCGTATTAAATCACGGACATCGCCTGAGCAGAGCGATGATGCTCACCTAGGATAGGTAGGCCTGCAGGCCCAGATGGCAGGGACTTGCCCAAAACCATCAGGCGAAGGCGATGGAAAACCTCGAGGATCCCATAGGTCAAGGCGATTACTGCAGACAGGAGGGCGACGGCACTGAACTTGTCATGCACGTTCGAGGGCATCGTGGACGGGTTCGGGAGATCGCGCTGGGGGGTGAAAGCGATACGCAAGCGTGACCTCGCTGTCCTATATACGGGGCGCAAAGACGGCATATATACGTCAGGCCTCTTGCCATCTACGCGTACCCCGTTCGAAACAAACTCAATCTCCGAATCCGACGGGCCTCTGGTAGCGACCTAGCCTGAGTCTATTGCTGTGTAGCGCGCGAACAACCAATAATCGGAGGCGTCTCCGCCGCTGCAAGTCCGTAACCCCGGCCCCTGCATAGCATGAGCGGGGGACACAGACAACCTAGACCCAATGAGCGTAGCGGCAACTCAGAGACAGACAGAAGCGACGAAAGACGACACCAGCCATATCATCGAGATTATCCGCTTTGCATACCGACCGAGAAACTCTGTTACTCAGAAGATTCAAGGCACGCGACCAGAAAATTAGAGAAAGCCGCTTCGACGCTGTCTATCTGACATTGAATGAAGAAGCCACAAGTTTTATCTATGCTATGCACAGCTACAGCCACATGTTAAATAAAATCTATTGCTCAAGTGTATATGGCCCACCTTGTCTAGTATATGAGAGACGAAGTATCCGCACGGAGACGGTTATAGTCAAGAAGACCATCAATAGGGCCAACGGCAGCAAGGGCAAACTAAATATTCCGTCAGCGAGTGGCACTCTAATCAATATAAGAGAAGACTTACGTCCTGATCCCAGATGTACTTCTTCGCCACCCGCCGAATGTCCTCAACGGAGACGGCATCAACAGCGTTTTCGATCTGCTGAGGAGTCATACGGCGGCCAGTGGTAACAAGCTGGCGACCGATGTCCTCGGCAATGGCGGTGGTACCGTCGAGGGTGAGCAGAAGGCTAGCCTTGAGTTGGCTCTTGGCGCGCTCGACCTCACCATCTGTAGGACCAACGGCCATGCGAGTCCACTCACGAATGGTGAAGTGCATAAGGTCGTCGATGTTCATCAGGTTCTCAGTGACGAGGTAGGCGCCCCAGAGGCCGGTGTCAGCGTACGAAGTCGAGAACGACATGAAGCTATTCGCGAGGTTGTTGGCGGAGACGATGTGGGAAAGACGAGAAGAAAGGAGCGTAGCGGAACCGAGCGAGCGGTCCCAGTTGCCCATGATAGACTGCATGACGAGCATGGGGAAGTACTCGGGCGAGCTCCAGCCGACACCCTGAACAGCAATGGCGATATGGGCAGTCGGAAGGGTGTCGTCGCGAATGCGGACTTCAGAGCCGACAAAGTGCGTCTTGGAATGTGCAAGACGGCCAAGGGAAATGGGATTGGGGGAGACAGGGAGAGAAGAGAAGTGCTTCTCTGCAAGCTTGACGAGTTCATTATGGTCAACGCCACCAGTACCGACGAGAACCATTCGGTCAGCAGTGTAGTTCGTCTTGATATAGTTATCGAGGTCATCACGGTTGATCGAAAGGATGTTCTGCTTGGGGCCGAGGATGGTGCGACCAAGAGGCTGGCCTGCGCGAGGTCAATTGAAATTAGTCAGCAAAGCGGACAGCACACACCTCGGAAAGCGACAGCGTGCAAGTGGTCAAAGACAACCTCCTCCATCTGCTTATCCACCTCCTGCTGCTCGCGCAGAATCACGTCGCGTTCGCGTTCAATCGCTGACTTCTCGAGCTTAGAGCTCTGGAGAATATCGCTGATGATGTCGACCGTCTGGGCTACATCCTTACGGAAGCTCTTCGCGTAGTACACGGTCTGCTCGCGCGAGGTGTAGGCGTTCAGGTGGGCGCCGAGGTTCTCAACCTCGAGTTCGAGCGCGTGCTGACTACGCTTGTTGGTGCCCTTGAAAGCCATATGCTCGAGGAAGTGCGCCGTGCCGCTTGTCTTGTCTGTCTCCGCCCGCGAGCCCGCATCAATCCAGACACCAACTGTAGCGGTCTGAGCGTGTGAGTGCGCTTCAGTTGCGACTGTCAGGCCGTTAGGGAGAGTAGTGAGCTGAGTGACAGGCGCATTCACCGCGGTCGCAAACGACCGCCAGGGCCGGGCCAATGGCTACTCAACGCGGTCAATAAATGATGCAAAAATCATATTAAAATACTCACTGATGGCCGTGCAGCACTGCGCAATGATCGCGCGAGCGAAGTAGAGAGTGTACGAGATACCATTGCGCTCGTCGTGGTTGGCGTTGAGGTCAGAGGTCGGGGATTCACGGTCCTCACGGGCGCAGCCGAGGATTTGAAGTCCGACCAAGCTCAACGATTAGACGCTTAACCGGCGGCTACGCTGTCCATCCGAGCCAAGGCGCCCGCTCTGTGTTACTTCCTCTGGAACCATGAGGCCCACCGCTGCTCGTCTGCTCAACATTCTCGTCCCAGTCAAGAGGCGAGTGAGGCTGTGTAGTAATAAGCATATTTATAAGCTCATAAACTTGCAGGACGATCGACTATGCGGTCAAGATTCGGGTGAATCCTGACCAGAAGGGAGTCGACCTAAATGTCAAGCACTCCATGGTGCGTTCACGCCCTATGACGCGTCGCTTCGTATGCTAACTATTCTCTAGAATCCTTTCGACGAGATTGGTGCGTTGAAGTCCGTGTTTCTTACCAGCTCGTCAATTAAGACCATCCGATGTCAGCTGTGGAGGAGGCCGTACGGCTACGCGAGAAGCTCAAGGACGAGGTGAAGAGCATCAAAGTTGTCACTATCGGGCCTGCGAAGGCTGCAGAGACGCTGCGCACCGGCCTTGCCATGGGTGCTGACTCTGCCATTCACGTGGAAACTCCCGAGTCCTCCCCCCCTCCGGAGCCTCTTGGAGTCGCGAAGGCCCTCCGTGCACTCATTGAGAGGCAGAAAGACGGCGTCGACCTTGTCATTCTGGGAAAGCAGGCCATCGACGATGATGCGGGACAAACTGGTCAGATGCTCGCCGGACTGCTTGACTGGCCTCAAGCGACCTTCGCTAGCAAACTTGTTGTGGACCCGACGAAGAAGGAAGCGAACATTACCCAGGAAATTGATGGAGGGCTGCAGGAGGTGAAGTGCAAATTACCTTTAATTGTGACAACAGACCTCCGGTACGTTCATCGCCACATCATTCCAACTGACATTACCCAACTCACGGTATTCTCCGCAGGTTGAATGGTGCGTTTATGGTCCAAACGTATCCGTAGAGAGCACTAATTTTTTTTTCTTAGAGCCGCGCTACGCTTCATTACCGAACATTATGAAGGCTAAGAAGAAACCAATAGAGAAACTATCACCGTCGGATCTTGGTATAGACTTAACACCACGTCTTGAGACCATCAAGATTACCGAGCCGCCGAAGCGCCAAGGTGGCGGAAAGGTGCGTAGCACTCGGCTTCGGTCTTTAGTGGTTTAACCCTATGGCCTTCAGGTTGAGTCTGTAGATGAGCTGATCGCGAAGCTCAAGGAAGCCGGTGTCGTCGGCCGGTGAGACTTGCTCATGTAATCGCATGCACCTCGGCAATGCAAATGTGGATACAAATGCCTAGTACCCTTCGGCCGACATTGCATTATTTGCAGCTGCGCCGCGATGTATCACCAATTCCGGCTACTTTCGGCCCGGGCCCTGACTCGACCTAGTATATGTACTGCGCAGCTATGCCACTCTGGTAATTCTATGCGCGCTGCGATCATGGGTTCCAAACTTGCTGCAGAGATCCTCTGGAAGGCAAATGGCCTTCCTAACAGCTGGCTACCACGATTGCGTCTGACAGAGAAGGCTGACCCCGCGGTTAATTCGTCGTTCAGGCTTGGTTCCGTAGCCCAGGTGAGGCATCCTTTGCGGCAACTCAAACAACATGGCGTGTTTATTCGGCTGTGCCTTGAACCCAGACCTCCGTTGGTCTCGCCGGGTTGGCTGCAGCACATTATCACCATCTGAATACGCGTGTTGAACAGAATGTGTCTGTGGATGCACGACATGCCGTCCTAGAATTCAGTGCGCGCAGGACAGCCCACTGCTCTATTCCAACCGGTTAATAACTGTTTGTATGACAGAAAGCGAGCTGTATTATGCAGTCGATGGTCAGTTGGTTGGGTCTGGCCAGCTCTTTGACGAGCTAGCCGGTGTCTATCGGACGAAGGATAACAACTTTGTCCGCATACACACCAATTTTCCTCAGTACGCGCAGTCGAGTTAGTGTACGCGTAGAGTTATTTGACTCGTGACAGCCATCGTCAGGGCATCTTGGACATTCTAGGTTGCAAGCCGACCAAACAGGCGGTCGCAGAGTCCTTGCTCCAGTGGGACTCATTCGCCTTCGAAGAAGAAGTGGCATCGAGGAAGATGGTTGCCACCGCGCTCCGTCGATTCGAGGAGTGGGATGCGCACCCTCAAGCCCGTGCGTTGTTTGACGTGCCCCCAGTCGAACTTATCAGGATTGGCGACGCACCAAAGCGTGCGTCTAGAGCGTCGCACCGTCGGCCGCTGGAGGGCGTGCGCGTGCTCGAGCTCACACGAGTCCTCGCCGGGCCCGTGGCAGGGCGCACACTCGCAGGTGGGCGTTAACGTGTAAAACTGTCACTTTCGACGCACTCAGGAACGCCCTTTCTGTGCACAGCTCATGGCGCCGACGTCCTGTGGATTACCTCGCCAAACCTGCCTGATTTGCCAACTGTGGACATCGACACCTCACGCGGGAAGCGCACCACGCAGCTCGACCTCACGGAGCCCGGGGACCGTAGTGCGCTGCGTGAACTTGTCAAAGATGCAGACGTATTTTTGCAGGGCTACCGCCCGGGCGGCCTGGCCGACAAGGATTTCGGCGTGGCGGACGTCGTGGCGGCGCGGCCTGGGATCGTATACGCGAGTCTGAACGCGTACGGGTGGGACGGACCTTGGAAAGACCGACACGGGGTACGCTTTTTCGGCCGCGCAGTCTTTCACTCGGGACGCTCATAGATGCCGCAGTTCGACTCTCTCGTGCAGACCGCCACCGGGTTCAACGCGGCCGAAGCTGAGGCCTACGCAGCGTTCACGGGCGACTTTGGCGCGCGCCCGCTGCCCCCGAAGCCGTTCCCCATGCAGGCTATCGATCACGCCGCAGGATATCTCCTGGCCTTTGGGATCAATGCGGCGCTGTGCAAGACGATAACGGTGTGCAACCTGATCTTCGCCGCTTGCTGTAACGCTGACCATCAGACCTAGGAGGGTGGCTCGTGGGAAGTGCACGTGTCGCTCGCCGCCGTGGGCCAGTGGATACGCTCGTTTGGGCAGCTCGAGCCGGGCGTCGCGTTTGGCGAGGGCGCGCCCCTACCTCCGCGCAGTCTGCCCCAGGCTCCTGAGATACAGGCTATTACAATCGAGTTGAAACAGTCAGCCGGAGACAGGGTAGATGGGGATGAGCGGAAGGTTATGAGTGCCGTCAAACACAGTGTGGTGCTGTCTGCCACGCCTGTGCACGAGGGCGAGGCGCCGGTGAGGCTGGATGCCCATCTGCCTAGGTGGCTACCTCGGTCGTGAGGATAGGCTTTGAGAGCTTGTCGGTTAATACAACCAGGGTCGATACTGCTTATCTATCCTTGATGATCAGATATACTTAGGGTGTCTTGCATGTACTGTGGACCCTCAGATTATCAGGATTGGACCGGTTCGAGAACGTTGTCGCACCACTGCATCATGCTTGTCAGAGAACGATACGACGAAGTGGATAAACAAGCAGTGTCCCTTCGTATACCAGTGACCTGCTTGCTTGCCTACAGAAACAAGCGTATACGGCTCGTAGCTCGTAACGTAACCTGGGACACAGGTAGTGTGCCCGCGATACTACCGCGTCGTTTGTAAGGTAAATAGGACTTGCCGAGGCACGCCCAGCGCGGTATCGTACGCCATGAGGTTCAACGTCGTGCGTCGTCGCGAGAGTTTTGGAAAATTTCGCGTTCATTTCGTGAGGTGTTACAATTCGCAAGAGGGCACGTTCCTTCTGCAACACTTCTTGCATATAGCGGGGGGCCAATGGAGACGGACTGGCCAAACACGCGCTCGCTTCTGCCGGCAAGGTCTACGGGCTAAGGGAGCAGAGAGAGTACCCTTTACGCTCGGATGATGTTCTGGAGGCAATAAATCGCGAAACCTCATTAATACCTCTCCCGGAGAGCATCTGACGCATAAAACGGGCGTCGTGAGCTAGCATGCGAAGCCGGTCTGAGGCCTGGGCCGTGCACGGTAATGCCCCTGGTTGGCTGGCCGGGCAAATTCCCATTTCACGAGAGGATGACAACACAGGCTTCGGGTCAGCTGCCTGCTCTGCCAACGCCTTGACGACACACGCTGTGGCCCCCAAGTACCGGCCGGGTGTTGAAGGGGACAGAGAGCTAAACCGCGGTCGGATCTATCGCACATTGCCCCAAATATTCCCAAAAATAATGCAGAAAAGGCACAGCAGACGGAGCTTCACCTGTCAGTCATACGAGATGAAGTCGACATGTTGACACGGAACATATGTCGGAGAGAGTATCGTCTGCAGCGACAGCGATGGTCAAGACCGGCGAGGGACCTCCGGCATCGAGCGGCCATGGGATTCGGCAACCAAGGCAGGCTGTTCCGGCACGCCCATGCGCAGGCCAATCGGGCGGCACATGGCGGGTCTCGGCCGCTGTTTCGGAGAACTCCCGAAGCGCACTCTGAGATCCCTCCGTGCAGACTCCAGAGTGACCTCCAAGGTCGTCTGGTCTGACGTATATAAACAAACTCATTTCCCCCAGATCGATGTGTTTCTCCTCTCTAGCCGTGTCTCCCATCCGCCACGACCCACGCCCTCCATAATTTTTGTCTCTTCCTACTCTACCTAATCTTTGTTCGTGAACCTCGTCCTCCGTGATGTCGACACCGCTGCAAACGTCAGGCGCAGGCACCCCGAGCACTTCAACGCCCAACTCTGAGGCCAAGGACTTTTTGCCTGTATCTGGACAGTCACTTTTGCACCGCGTGAAGAACGTTCCCGGCTATTCTACGCCCGTTTTCAAGGGCAAGGAGGAGCAGCGCGCGAAGGTCCAGGCGAACATTGCCAAACAGGTTCGTGTCATTTGTGTTAGGGCGTTTCTCGTGTGATCGCAGGAATCGTCTCCTTTTCATCATATACTTACGGGGAACCTGTCTGTCTAGGGTTTCATTCCTCGCGAACTCGTTGTGAACGAGGTTAACTGGTTCTACTCGCATCTTGGCATCGATGACACCTACTTCGTGTCCGAGTCAACCGACGTGATCACAGACCACATTGTCGCCCTCTATGGAGCCAAGGTCCTTGCCTTCACTAAGCACGACCAGTCGAAGCTCGTGATCGATCTCGAGCACATTGACAAGGACGGCAAGGGCGCGACTTTCATCCACACTTCCCCTCCTGGCAAGACCAGCACTGAAGGTCCCGGCGCAACAGTCGAGAAACGCATCGACGAGCTATTCCTTGACCTATCAACCCCCGAAAACGCGTACCGTCTTGAGACCTACCGTTCGGCGGGCTCTGTGTCCGCTACCGCGAGCCAACAACTGCGTTGCTACTTCGTCTCCAAGTGTAACTTCCCTACCAACCCGCCGGCTTCGACACGCACTGATGGGTGAGCATAGATCAGCTGTTGCGTTGAGTCGCTCGAAACTGACAATCTTTTGCAGTAAGACGGATATCCGAACTGTTTCGGACCCAGCCTTCCTCGAGAAGGCTACTGAGAACACTCTCGAGATCTATCAAAATATTATGTGGCAGGTCGAGTCACGTTACGGTCCTGTCATGGAGGTAAGTTTCATAGTACGTCTATGTGGAGATGACTGAGTCTCTTCTCCAGGTCCTCGAGGTCGAGGGCAGTCGCGAACGCCGTCTCGTCATTGGCTACAAGATGGGTGGCACCAACAAGTTCTTTAGCGCGCTCTCCAACCTTTACCACTTCTACTCCCTCTACTCGGCCCGCAAGTATGTCGAGCAGTTCTCCAACGGTATCACTATCGTCGGGATCTACCTGAACCCACTCCCCGGTGCCAGTGCACCTCCGATCGAGAACTCGATCCACCAAGTCATGAAGGAGGCTTCGTTGCTGTACTGCTTGCCAGATAACCCCTTCTTTTACGCCAGCGGTAGTTCGTCGACTCATGCTGTCCAAGAGGCTACCTATGCATGTGAGTATATGCGCTCCATATCTATCTGAGTGTCATTCTTAAGCTGCCCTTCGGCAGACTGCGGCTGGATCTTCGCCCAGCACTTCTGCAACCGGCTCGGCGCAGCTTATCTTAGCCTCAAAAACCTGCTCGACGAGTCAAACCCATCGCACGCTGAAGTATTGAACGACATCAAGCGTCGTTTCAGGGAGGAGACCTTCACGCGTGAAAGTATTGCACAGGTTATTCATGCTCACCCTGACCTCGTAAGTCGCCATGCATCGTCGTGAATTGAAGCTGTAATGCCAACTTTGGGTCGAACAGATCAACCTGCTCTATGTGAATTTCGCCATGGTTCACTATCCGGCATCCGACCAAGCGCAGCTTATGTGAGTTTCGCTTGGGTTTTGCTCTATGCGCACAAATTGACAGTGACGCAGGCCGACCCTGTCATACCAACGCCTCCAGACTCAGGTCCCATTGTCTGATCAGGAAATCTACGATAAGATTCGTCGTTCGGTCTCGAACAAGCACGAGCTTCAAGTGTTGGAAAGCTTCCTGATCTTCAACAAGCACGTTCTGAAGACCAACCTCTACCAGCCCACGAAGGTTGCTCTGTCCTTCCGCCTGGCACCCGACTTCCTCCCCGACTTTGAGTACCCGAGGAAGCCATTTGGCATGTTCTTCGTCATCGGCAATGAGTTCCGCGGGTTCCACATTCGTTTCAGGGATATCGCCCGCGGTGGTATTCGAATTGTGCAGTCACGCAACAGAGAGTGAGTGTTCACTATGTGTTCAATTCGCAGCAGCTAACGTCCGCCCCCGAATAGAGCGTACTCGATTAATCAGCGTCAGCTATTCGATGAGAACTACGGCCTGGCGTCAACGCAGTCTCTCAAGAACAAGGATATTCCCGAAGGTGGCTCTAAGGGAACAATTCTACCTTCGTATGTCCCCACGCTGTTCCGCATTCGTTGCATGTTCTAATTTACTTTCAGACTCGGCGCGAATGCGAAGCTTTGCTTCGAGAAGTATGTCGACGTGCGTACCGCCGGCCTTTTCGTTATGCTGTCTGTTGCTCATTCTGTGCGCAGAGTATCATCGACCTGTTGATTCCTGGCCAGACTCCGGGTATCAAGGAGCGAATTGTCGACCTTTACGGGAAGCCCGAGATCCTGTTCTTTGGCCCCGATGAGGGGACTGCCGACGTCATGGACTGGGCAGCCTGTATGTGCTATCTACATGTCGATGTCAATTGCTAACCTTTGTACCATAGTCCACGCAAAGGCCCGCGGTGCTGAGGCTTGGTGGAAGTCTTTCACGACTGGCAAGAGTGCCGAGAAACTTGGTGGTGTCCCGCATGACACCTATGGCATGACCTCGCTCGGTGTCCGGCAATACGTTCTGGGCATCTACAAGCAGCTCGGCTTGCGTGAGAAAGACATTACCAAGGTCCAGACCGGTGGTCCTGATGGTGACCTTGGCTCCAGTACGTGTTCGCATCAGTTTCTGGGAATACAGCACTGACTCGCGTGATCTCAGACGAGATTTTGCTCAGCTCTGACAAGACCGTTGCGATCATCGATGGAAGCGGTGTTCTCGCTGATCCTCATGGCCTTGACCGTGAAGAGTTGGTTCGCCTTGCCAAGAAGCGTGTGCCCGTCTGCAACTTCGACACGTCGAAGCTCAGCAAGGATGGTTATCTTGTCCGGGTTGAGGACCAGGATATTCGGCTGCCTTGTAAGTCACTTTGTGTGTAGGCATTGAGCATACTGATTGAGTGAATCCAGCTGGCGAGATCGTTGTCGACGGCACAGAGTTCCGTAACACCGCGCACCTCAGGTTCAAAGCCGACCTCTTTGTTCCCTGCGGTGGTAGGCCCGAGGCCGTCAACATCTCCAACGTCGCTGCATTGGTCGACTCTGAGGGCAAACCTCACTTCAAGTATGTTGTCGAGGGCGCCAACTTGTTCTGCACACAACAGGCCCGTCTCTATCTTGAGAAGCGCAAGGTCGTCCTCTTCAAGGACTCGAGTGCGAACAAGGGTGGTGTTACCAGCTCGTCGCTTGAGGTCCTCGCAGGCCTCGCGCTCTCGACAGACGAATACGTGAACCTGATGATCTTCAAGGACGGCAAGCCGTCAGAGTTCTATCAGAGCTACGTGCGCGACATTCAGGCAAAGATCACCGAGAACGCCGCGGCCGAGTTCTCCTGCATCTGGAAGGAGCACGCGCGCCTCAACGGCGCCAAGCCGCGCACGATCATCTCGGACGAGCTCTCGAGCAAGCTGAACGACCTTCAAGCGGAGCTCGAGTCCTCGGATCTCTTCGAGGACGAGGCGAGCAAGCGTGGTGTCATGGGCCGCGCGATCCCGAAGACGCTCATCGACCAGGTCGGCCTCGATACCCTTCTGCAGAGGCTGCCTGAGACCTACCAGCGCGCGCTGTTCTCGAGCTGGGTTGCATCTCATTTCGTACGTGCCTTCCTTCCTACGTCTGTTGACCGCTCTGCTGACCTTGTCTCTGCAGATCTACAAGTTTGGCGTCAACGGCACCGCCGTTGACTTCTTCCACTTTGCACGGGACCTCGCAGCTTAGATTCTTCCTAGAGTCGAAGGCTAGATTCTGCCGTGATCACCGTTTCGTTTCTTGCATCGCATTGTTTCGACGCCTCAAAGAATTTCTTCGCTTGGTGGTATAGCCGGTAGATGGACATCGTTATCAAAACAAATGTAGAATAGACGTGTATATTATAATAGGACTGGTCTGCAGCGCATTGGTTGTTCGGCATCTGAGGCCCCACTCGCAACTGTTGCATAAGTGTGATCAATTGATACTCTCTATCTCGACGCCTGACTGAGGTACTTCACAGTAACCAGTAATCAGCAGCGCGCGAAAGATTACCCTATCGTGCTGATTGGTCCTCATCATACGTCCTCTCGGGCGCGGCTTTGAAGATGTCATTGATGAACGTTGAACTCTGCCATTGGTCAGCTCAGCCCGATGACCGAGTCCCGTGAGCCTCTGTACACATAAAGAGCCTAACCATCACCCTGCAGCGCTTTTTTGCCCGGTTGGTCCCCAGCGTAATGCACTGTCCTTGAACATGATGATCTGCTCGTAGACTTTGTTTGGAGATGGGAGAGATGCGGCTCAGACGAAGGCCCCACTGCCACGCCAAGCATGATGTCTCATTGGGCGAGTATGTGATCCTCTAGTGTGTATATGGGTTGAGACTTCTCACAGTATACACATCTTACGCCAAGAAAGCATGGCTCACGAATATCTAGGCGACCACCCCCGAATCTGCAGCGCCGCTGACAGCTCCCTGTCATGTGTGCACAGTTCGTTGAGCCGCATCTGAGGCAAGCTATGCGCACAGAAACCGACATGTTGCACTTTGATATCTTGGATATAGTATGGCTGCGACACAGAGGATCGAAACGCACCCCCATCCTTCATCTGTGTATGCCCCCATTGTAGCCATGGCTCTTGATGACGCTGAAATGCACCGAGCTGGTCTCGCATTTCTATACAGAATCGTGCCCGTCCTTGTGGCAACTATCCTATATGGTGAGTCTCCCAACCTCATCGTTCATCGCAAAGTGATAGATGGCCGGTCTCAGGTATCTATATTGCTATCCTATGTGTTGCGACACGAGGATTATGGTGAGAATGACGTTATATTGTCATGGATGTTGTCCTTCTAATACTATTATAGGCAACGCGGGCTGAGAGCCCGTCCGAACGCCGTAATCCTCATCGTCCTGTATGTTGTCTCCTGCTTGAGCACCGCACTGTGGGCTCTCGAGGTCGCTCAGTTGATCGGCCTGGTCGATTTACTGCTCTCGCCCGATGGCCTGTCGACTAATGCTTTGTTTAACCGTTTTTACGACCTCATCGCACGCGAGACAAAAGTGACTGGCGTCTTATTTGAGTCTCAAGTATGTGGTCCTTCTGGAGCCATCTTGCAGTGTCTTACTTGATGATGCATCCAGATGATTGCTGGGGATATACTCGTGATTTGGCGCGTCGGCGCTATATGGTTCGAGAAGAAGATCGTTGTGCTCCTGCCACTGTTCTGGTGGGTCCTCATGATCGGTATGTGAGCTTCTCTTGATGCTGGGAGAGCGTACTCACATAAATCTGGCAGTAAACATGCTGATACACTCTGCACGCTGCCAGTCGGGTGTAGCTACCACAAATTATGGAGAGCTGTGCAAAGTGACAGACGTTGCGGCACCCGTGTTGTCCATCGTCACGAACATCTCGGTTATGTTGCTTGTACTATGGAAAGCATGGTCAGTTAAGTCTTTTTAGAGGCCGAGAATGGGCTAATACTCCTCCAGGGAGATCAGAGATACACTCTTGGATGTTCTCCATCGGAGAAAAACCAATAAAATATTCACACTTTTCGTGCTGATGGTCGAGTCTGGAACGTTGTACGTCGTAATGCTGGTAAGCAGGGCGACGGTCTGCGTAATTCATTTATTGAGAATCATGATCTAGATTACTGACCTTCTCGTTACATCTATTGTGACTGGGGGGAACGAGACCGTAGGCCGAATGGTCGACTGCATCTGGGGCTATGCCGCAGTCCAGCTTGTCGTGCGTCACACCTCCGCATTGGTGTCATTGCCCCATTGATGCCATGATTACCACAGGGGATATACCCGACGTTGTTAATAGTTGTACTGCGAGAATCCGTGTGGAACTCAGACTACGCGGATTCAACACAGGGCCTGGCAATCAGCACCGTTCAGTTTGCATCACATAATGCCACCGCTGTCCGAAGTACAACCCAAAGTCCTGAGTCTCACGTAGAGCGCGGGAAGGGTAATAGCTATGAGCATGTTTCAGGCGGAGCTACAGGCTCGAGGTCTCGAGACTTGCATGAAGTGGTCCACCTGGGAGATGAGGAAAGTCAGCTGAGCGGCAAGAAGAAGCTAGGAGTTGCTTTATACTAGCCTGATGTATATGTCGATTTACACTCTGATGTTATGGCTTCGGCACTACAACGGCTTCCACAGCGCGACGCAGGTGCAGGTGTGAGCTGGAAGGCATGTTCTCTGGCGCGTCCAACAGCGTTCTCACCGGCCAGCTTGGGAGGTACGCCAATGCGAAGGAGGTGCTGTCGGCGATACAGTCGCGCCACGCCGTTCGCTGACGTGTCTCACCCTCGGGGGCCATCTTTGACGTCCCCCCCGCGAGCCCAACGCCGCCGTCGTGACAGGTCACGGTCACCTGCTTTATGGCTCTCGCGTCGCAGCGTCACGCCATCGGGCGGTCGCTTCCCTTCCGCGACCACGATGGACGCAGCACTACCAGAGGAAATACTCCGTGAAATTCTATCGCACAACCTACGAATATCACATGCCGGGTTTTGCTATTTCTACTACGACGACTGCGGGCACCCCATCTCGCCGCCAACATCTCGCTGCAGCAATCTCCTCCTCGTCTCCAAACGCTGGCTCCGCATCGGCACCCCACTGTTGTACGAATGTGTCGCACTCTCAAAGCCGGACCACACCACTGCGGTTTCAAGCCTCCCGCGCACGCATCCGCATGTTGACCTAGCTGTTCGGTGTCTCAGGCTCGAAGGCGGGCTCGGGAAGGACCTGGTACACATCGCAAAGCTTACGCCGAAACTGCACAGCATATATATCACTTTCAATATCAAGTCCGTCGACAGTATCACGGGATTGAAGAAGGCATTTCCGCTTTTTCGTCCTACCAACCTATATATCCAAAAGGAGAGCCACATGGAGAACAAGAAGGTTGCTGAAGCCCGGACGCTTGTGTGCACGCATGTCAAAGGCGTGTGGACATCACTGGTAAGCCACGGATCTAGCACTGTCTTCGCTAACTTTGGAATGAATATGTCTTTTAGCGGTCATTAATCCTGTCAGACCGGTTTGCAGATGGTATGGATCGACAGCTAGCTGACGCGCTTGCCGAGTCCTCTATTGAAGAGTTCGGCAGCTTGACATACGATGCGGACCGCTGGATTCGGGAAGGCTTGATGAGAAGGATTCTCGAAAATCCGCGACTGCAGCGCGTCGTATGCCGAGGGGCAGTGCATGAATCGACGACGCGGAAGACCTTGCAAAAGGAAGGTTTTCCTGACGCAATCATCCGGATGTTCACGTTTGTTCATCATAGAGCGGATGACAGGCTGTGGGTACCGCGATCAGTCACCATTTCACAAGGAACTAAAGTCGTCATCTAGTAACATGATACTCGCTGCAATGGATAGCGTCCTGTCTGATGAAGAGCTTTGATGACCATTTCGCCCCACTCACGGCAGCCTAGCCATGGGACATTGCTTACACATACGCATACCCCGCAAGATATTACGCTTCAATATACGGCAATTATCTCAACTTAATCTAATAAGCTTTACTCGGTTGGCCTACTTTACATTAGCTGTCTAATACAGGCTCGCGCTTTGCCATTACAGAAGAACACCTTTCAGATATGTTGGTCGTGCGCGCACACAAACTGCCTGGACGCGCGAGACCAGCTCGGTGCATTCCGGCATCGTCAAGAGCCATGGCAATGAAGGGAAAGTCCCCAGGGACAGAAACAGGATGGGAGTGCGGTTGGATCTTCTGTGCCACGGCTATATACAAGATAAAAAGCGAGATATGTCAGCTTCTGTGCGTACAGTCGGCCTCAGATGTGACCAAACAGACCGTGCACATATGCCAGGGAAGTGCCAACACTGCAGATGCGGAGCTGACCACTTAACTACTGTAGCAGTGAACTGTGTCTTCCTGACAAATGATGTATATACTGTGAGAAGCTTCGCCCATATACACTCCAGAAGATCACGTACAAGACATCATGCTTGCCGTGGCGGTGGAGTCTTCGTCGGAGCCGTGTCTCTTCCATCTCCAAACAAAGTCCACGAGCAGATCATCATGTTCAAGAAGGGGGTGTCACGCTGGGGTTAAGGCGCAGAAGCGATGCAGAGATATGATTGGGCTCCTTTTACGTGTACAAGTTCGTAGGACTCAGTCATTAAGTTGTACCTCCCGATGAAAGAGTTCAGAGTTCGTCTTGAAAGTCAGCGTCCGAAAGGACGCATGACGAGGAATGATCGGAGGGGAAAGGCCATATAAATTCTGGATAGACAAAAGGGGGCCGAGAAGGGGACGATGGTCGCAGCAGAAGACAGCCCTTGACTCTAGGAAGAATCTAAGCTGCGAGGTCCCGTGCAAAGTGGAAAAGGTCAACGGTAGTGCCGTTGAAACCGTACTTGTAGATCTGCAGAGACAAGGTCAACAGAATGGTCAACAGGCATAAGTTAATGAGGCACGTACGAAGTAAAATGCAACCCAGTTCGAGAAAAAGGCACGCTGATAGGTCTTATGCAGCCTCTGCGGAAGGGTGCCGAGGCCGACTTGGTCGATGAGCGTCTTCGGGATCGCGTGGCGTATGACGCCACGCTTGCTCGCCTCGTTTTCGAAGAGGTCCAAGAACTCGAGCTTCGCCTGGAGGTCGTTCAGCTTCCTCGAGTAGAACGATAGTGCGCGGCTTGGCATCGTTGAAGCGCGCAAGAGAACTCGGACGGGTGTCGCGTATGTAGCTCTGGTAGAAACGCCAATGACCCCGCTGCAGCTCATGTTGATCTTGTCCAGTGTGGTAGCATTCGACTTTTTTCGTCTTCAGAATCGTACCCGTCCTTGTGGCGACTATTCTATATGGTGAGCCTCCCGACCTTGTCATTCGCTGCGAAATTGATAGCAAGCCTCAGGTATCTATATTGCTATTCTGTGTGTTGCAACACGGGGTTTGTGGTGAGAGTAAAACGGCATCTCGTGGGTAAACCTCTCCTTACACTGCTGCAGGCAACGCGGGTTAAGAGCCCCTTCGAATGCGATGGTCCTCGTCGTGCTCTATGCCGTCTTCTGCCTTAGCACCGCTTTATGGGCTCTCGAGGTGGCTCAGCTGATTGGCCTGGTCGATATGCTGCTCTCGCCTGATGGTCTGTCGACCGATGCTCTTTTTAATCGGTTTTATGACCTTATTGCACGCGAAACGAAGGTGACTGGCATACTATTTGAGTCTCAAGTATGTAGTCTCTTCTGGAGTTCGTCTAGTAGTAACTCACTCTAAGATGCATCTAGATGGTTGCTGGGGACATACTCGTGATCTGGCGGGCCAGTGCTATCTGTTTCGAGAGAAGAATCGTCGTGCTCCTTCCATTGTTCTGGTGGATCCTTATGATTGGTAGGCCAGGCTTCTCTTGGCGCCTGGGAAGCACACTCAAATAAGCTTGACAGTGAATATCCTAGTACATGCTGCGCGTTGCCAGTCGGGCGTAGCCACCACAGATTATGGCGAGCTGTGCAAAGTTACGGACGTCGCTGCGCCAGTGCTGTCCATTCTTACAAACATCTCGGTTATGTTTCTTGTATTGTGGAAAGCATGGTAAAGCATATCTTCCTGACGGGCGAGGGTTGGCTAATATTTCCATAGGGAGCTCAGAGAGACGCTTCGGGACGTCCTGTATCGAAGGAAAACAAACAAAATATTCACACTCTTCGTGCTGATGGTAGAGTCCGGAACGCTCTACGTTGCGATGCTGGTAAGCAGCGCGACAACCTGCATGGTTTGTCTCATCGAGCATTTTGCTTTAGATCGCCGACCTGCTTGTAACTTCTATCGTAACCGGGGGAAACGAGACCGTAGGCCGGATGGTGGACTGCATCTCGGGCTATGCTGCAGTCCAGTTTGTTGTGCGTCGCACCTCTTCAATAGTATCATTACCTTGCTGAAGCCGAGACAACAACAGGGGATATACCCGACATTGTTGATAGTCGTGCTGCGAGAATCCGTGTGGAATTCAGCCACGGACTCGACAGGGGGTGTAGCAATCAGTGCCATCCAATTCGCATCACAAAATGCTGCTGCCGGGAGCACACTTCAAAGTTCCTCACAAGTAGAGCGCGGGAAGGGTAGTAGCTATAAGCATGTTTTGGGCGGAGCTATAGGTTCGAGGTCTCGAGACGTGCATGAAGTAGTCTACCTGGGAGATGAGGAAAATCAGCTGAGCGGCGAGAAGCTTGGAGTTGCCTTATAGCCTGGCATATATATATATCGATTTACACTCTGGTGTTACGGCTTCGGCACTCCAATGGCTCCCAAAGCGCGACGCATGTGCGGATGAGCTGGAAGGTACGTTCTCTGGCGCATCCAATAGAGGTTTCACAGGCCGGCTTGGGGGCTCCGCCAAGACGGGGGAGGTGCTGTTGGCGATACGGTCGCGCCGTGACGTTTGCTGATGGCTTGAGGGCCATCTTTGACGTCCACTGGCGACGCTGCGCGACTCAGACAAAAAGTAGGGCAGTAGACCGCTACTTCCGCGCATGATACCACATTTCGCTTGGCACTGTGCTCGCACGAGGTGAGTGCCATATTGCTAAAAGTTTCAGGACACTTGTGGTTATTCCTCTAGCCTCTGACATAGCGCCTTCCTCCATTTAAAATGTTTGTCACGTCACTACCAGTCGATACATTGAACTCGAGCTACGTATGCCACGACGCCACATCCATACCGTTATAGCATACATCGAGAAGAAGCGAGTGGTAATAGAACTGACACCATAAACCTAAACTGACCCATATTCCGCCTCGCAAATAATGTTTGTTCCAACGTCCGCGCCGAGGAGGTTCTCTTCAGGGAAACAAGCGGCCTAAAGTAATCCATATGAAGCAGCGAGCTCCCGAGTCCTTTCCTTCAGCATAGCTTCGGAGACAGGAGGGTCATTGCGTGCCAGGTTTTCGCGACATTGTGACATGTCTCTGCAGAACTCAAACCAGTCTTCACGCTCGAACGAGCTGCAAAAGCCGAAAATCTGAAAGGCGCGCGTCCGCAAGACTGCGTCATCCTTCACCCAGGGAAGAAGGAGCCTTTCGAGACAATCGTAACCTCTACGCTTCTCCCAGCCGATGACGCATATCATTCGTTTCAAATTAGGATTGAGAATGATCTTGCTGAGGGCTGTGTGGTCAAGAGTACGATAATCGTACTTGACTTGCTGGAGGGTAGGGCATGCGGCAAGGGCAGCTGTGAGCGTCTTGTGGTAGTAGCTGGTGATTCTTTGTATGCACATATACTGCTCCTGCACGAGCTATCAGAGAGCAGAAACAGCAAGCGCGATGCGTTTATCACCCACCAAGGCCCATTTTCCGGTAGCTATAAGATGCATGATCAAGCGTATAGCCTCCTTCATCGTTGCGCCCCGCCGATGCATGTCCGCGAAGGGCTGCAACGGGTCATTCAAGTGCAACGTCCTCGGGTTCAACATGGGCAAGACTTCGAGTAGGAAGGCAGCGCCGTCATCAGGTCCTACGGAGATCCAGAGGTGCTCTAGCCTTGGAGGTAGGAGCCGCACGATGTCGAGCAGGTCGGGGCTAAAACCGCCCCTGAGCCTCATGTGCTTGACGTGGCGTCCGAGTTTCGGCTTTGCACGCAGGACTTTGGCAACGTTCGCGGTGTGCTCCGGAGTTGACATCGACAGGTGCTCACATAGGAATGGCATGCCTATGCGGTTCCAGGACTTGCATACCAAGACCACATCAGTGACACGACGTGGTTTTATGAAGTCCTCCTGCGCCCACGGATTATAGATCCGTGCTGAATGCAACGAGTAGCGTATAGCCTGGGAAAGAATGCGTGAGATCATCTCTTCAGGGAGACCCGAAAAGAACATGGTTGTCTGAGTGAAGAGATGAAGGACGTTGAAGCGAAGAGGGGGAGGGGCGTACAAGCGTATTTATACCAGGATGTTGTTGTGGCCGTGCATGCCTCAAGTAAGGACCGTGCGCAGTAAACCTGCCAAAGGCCATGAACACTTCCTTTGTCCTCCTTTGTTTGACTTGGAGTCACATCAGACACTCGGTCCATCCACGGGGCCAATGCATCGGGTATGCAGCCTTCTTCAGTTGTAAGACTATTTTCAGCACATTTATCCCTTGAAAGACTGAAAGACATGATTTAGAGCTAAGTTTCAAGTTCCGACTTCCAAGAAGTGAGGTTGAAATAGGATCACGTGATCTGTCACGATCACCTGCCGCTTCGCGTCGCGGCGTCACCGCCATCACGTCATCGAGTGGCCACTTCTCTTCCACGACCACGATGGACGCAGCGCTACCAGAGGAAATCCTCCGTGAAATTCTATCGCACAACATACAAATTTCACATGTCAAATTTCACCGCTTCTACTACGGCAACTGGGGGTACCCCATGTCACCACCAATATCTCGCTGCAGCAATCTCCTCCTCGTCTCCAAACGCTGGCTCCGCATCGGCACCCCGCTGCTCTACGAATGCGTCAGGCTCTCAAATTCAGAGCATACCACCACCGTTGCCAACCTTTTGCGCACGCATCCACACGTCGGCCTAGCTGTTCGGTGCCTCAGGCTCGAAGGCGGGCTCGGGAAGGACCTGGTACACATCGCAAAGCTTACTCCGAAACTGCACGGCATATATATTAGTTTTAGCATCAAGTCTGTCGATAGTATCACAGGATTGAAGAAAGCATTTCCGCTTTTCCGTCCCGCCAGCTTGTATATCCAGGAGGAGAGCCACATGGAGAACAAGAAGGTTGCTGAAGCGCGGACGCTTGTGCGCACGCATATCAAAGACGTGTGGACATCACTGGTAAGCTGCGGATCTAGCGTTGTCTTTGCTAAGTCTAAGATCAACATCTCTTTCAGCGGTCTCTGTCCTTGTCGGACTGGTGTAAAGATAGCATGGATCAACAACTAGCTGACGTGCTTGCCGAGTCCTCTATTGAGGAATTCGGCTGCTTGGCATCCGAAGCAAAATTTTGGATTAGGTGGGGCTTGATGAGGAGGATCCTCGAAAATCCGCGGCTGCAACGCATCGTATGCCGAGGGATAGACGAAGAATCGACGACGCGGGAGACTCTGCAAAAGGAAGGTTTTCCTGACGCAATCATCCGGATGTTCACATTTGTCCGCCATATGGCGGAGGATGTACTGTGAGTACCGTAAGTATGCACTGTTCCACAGAGAACTGAAGTCATTATCTCGTATCCCAATGTTTGCTGGCATGGATAGCGACTCTTCTGATGAAGAGCTTTGATAACCATATCGCCGCACTCGCGGCGGCCTGTCCATGAGGCATTACTTACGCATACCCCACAGCATACTACGCTGTACTACACAGCAGTTATGCCAACTCATTCCAGTAAGCTTTGCTATGCTGGCCCACTTCACACTTCATAATATCACCTCATACTGCTCCCGCCACGGACCTATCACAATATCGGCACATACCCCAGGGATTGCGCACCGCGATCGCAGGGGACTCGGGCGCAGACTTGCCCGCACGCATCCGTTTCACCCCTTTGTGCGCCGCAGCAAGCGTGACAAGCAACGACAGACCGTGTCGGCAGGTGCACCAAGCGCAGTGATTAGAGATACTACAGGGACCGCAAGTTCGAGGCCGGCTAGGCACGCGTGTACGCGAGAGGATGGAACCTTGTACCGAGTGCAAACTGGGTGCTGGTGGTACTGCGCCAGGTCGCATACAACAGGGTAAGGGTACCGTTCTCTGGGTCTAGGTACCATTTGTTCATGCATAATGGCGCGTGGCTCGTCATTATCGAGACACCAAAGCTCATTCTGGACTGGTCACATTGTCTATTGTAGTCGTTAGCTGTTGCTTAGACTAGTACAGGCTCGCGCTTTGCCATCGTATAATAGTAGTTTTCAAGGATGTCCATCGTGCGCGTACACGAACTGTCCGGCACTAGGCTTCCAAGCGAGACGCAGGGTGCAAGTGAGATACGTTCTCTTGTGCGTCCAACGACGTTCTCACCAGCCGGCTTGGGGGGTCCGCCAATGCGAAGGAGGTGCTGTTGGCGATACGGTCGCGCCGTGGCGCTCGCTGACGTGTCTCGGGGGCCATCTTTGACGTCCCCCCACGACGCTATCGTGACAAGTCACGATCACCTGCTTTATGGCTCTCGCGTCGCGGCGTCATGTCACCGAGCGGTCACTTCTCCTCCACGACCACGATGGACGCAGCGCTACCAGAGGAAATAATCCGTGAAATTCTATCGCACAACATACAGATATCACACGTCGATTTTTGCCACTTCTACTACGACGACTGGGGGCACCCCATGTCGCCGCCAACATCTCGCTGCAGCAGTCTCCTCCTCGTCTCCAAACGCTGGCTCCGTATCGGCACCCCACTGTTGTACGAATGTGTCCGGCTCTCGGAGCCAGACCACACCACTGCGGTTTCAAGCCTTTTGCGCACGCATCCGCATGTTGGCCTAGCCGTGCGATGTCTCAGGCTCGAAGGCGGGCTCGGGAAGGACCTGGTACACATCGCAAAGCTTAGTCCGAAACTGCACAGCATATATCTCAGTCTTATTATCAAATCCACCGACAGTATTACAGGATTGAAGGAGGCATTTCCGCTTTTTCGTCCGGCCAACTTGTATATCCAAGGGGAGAGCTACGTGTGGATCAGGAACTTGAAGGTTGTTGGAGCCAGGACACTCCTGTGTACCCACATCAAAGATGTGTGGACATCGCTGGTAAGCTGCGGATCTAGCGTTGTCTTCGCTGATCTGGAATTAACATGTCTTCCAGCGGTCGCTCACCTTGTCAGACCGGTCTGAAGATATCATGGATCAAGAGCTGGCCGACGCGCTTGCCGAGTCCTCTATTGAGGAATTCGGCTGCGTGGCATTCGAGGCCGAACGCTGGGTCATTGAGGGATTGATGAGGAGGATTCTCGAAAACTCGCGGCTGCAGCGCGTCGTGTGCCGAGGGATGGCGTATGAATCGAGTATGCGGGTGAGCCTGCAAAAAAGAGGCTTTTCTGATGCAATCATCCGGACATTCACATTTATCCACCATGAGACGGATGTCACGTTGTGAGTACTGTGATTAAAGACCATTTTACAGAGCTAAAGTCACTATCTAGGATCCCGATGCTCGCTGCAATGGATAGCGACCCGTTTGATGAAGGGCTCTGATGCTCATTTCGCCACACTCACGGCAGCATAGCCATGAGACATTGTTTGTGCACCCGCGTACCCCGCAACATACTACGCTTTACTACACAACAATTACTTCTACTTAATCAATAAGTTTGCCGTGTTAGCATACTTCATAATAATAATACTGCTCTCGCCGCAGCCTTATTACAGTATCTGCACATATGCTAGGGATCCTCATGGCCTAAACAAGATTGCTTACGACTGTGCATCGAGCTCGCATCGTACGGAGCGTGCCGCAGCGGACTCAGGCGTAGACTTGGCCGCAGGGGCCCGCTCCACCGCGTTGTGCGCTGCAGCAAACGTGACGAACGACGGCAGACAGGGTCCGCGGATGCACCAAGCTCACTGATCAGAGATGCTACGGAGACTGCAAATTTGAGGCCCGACTGGGCGCGCGTGTATGCGGGAAGTGGATCGAGTGCGAACTGCGTGGTGGTGGTCGTGGTGGTGGTCGTGGTAATGGCGCATCGCTCGCCATTATTGAGCTCATTCCGGACTAGTCGCATTGTCTATGATAGTCATTAGCTGCTACTTAGACTAATACAGGCTCAGGCTCGCGCTTTGCCATCACATAAGAGCAGCTTTCAAGTGTGTCCATCGTACACATACACGAACTGTCTGGGACGCAAGCCGAACGCTACCAGACTAGACAAGATCAACATGAGCTGCAGCAGAGTCATTAGCGTACACTCTCCTCAGAATCCTGGTCACCACTTACAGCAGACAGCCACCAGATCGCTCCGGGCGCCTTCACCAAGGTGGCATTGAACAGCGAGACCAACACAGGGCCGCGCAGGGCGACGGCGGCTGATTGGAGGATGGACAGGCCAGCGAGCACTCGTCCGGTCTCGCCGGGCGGCGCGGCGAGCGTGACCAGCGCCTGCATTGACGGTCCCGCAGGCGCGCCGAACGCGCCTACGACCGTTGCTGCAAGTGCAATGTGAGTCGGACGTCAAGGTGTGGTACGTGAGGCACGGACCGAAGACCACCTCGTTGGCGTTGCGGCTGCACCCAACGGCGAGCATGCCCAGCGCGTCGAGCACGAGGCAGACGCGGACAATGGTGAGCTCCCGTGATATCGACGTTGCTTCGGCCGGAGGAGTGCTTTCGCTCGCCTGGAGTTCTTGCGTGGCTTCGGCCAGCAAGGGAGCTGTCTCATCTGCCGGTACGGTAGCGTACGCGGTAGCAAGTTGCTTGGCTGCTTGCTTTCGATTCACAAGCCATTGATAGGCGGCGACGCACATCGGAAGGAGAAACATAACAGAGGCAGCCCGTGAGACGGACCAGGCTGCGCTGATGATGCCCGCCTGCCCGAAGATAAGCCGGACTGTGAGATTCGAAAGACAAAGATTACGCACCTCGCTGGGTCCAAGTCCAAACTTGGTGTCGCAGTACGGTATGATGAGGTGGAATACTCCGAGGCAGAAAACGCCGACGGCCAGGGCGATAGATAGTAAAAGTAGCGTAACATGCTGCACCAGAATGATCACCGGCTCAAACACCGAGCGTACTGGAGCAAACAGACGCGACGCGACCGACTGGTATTCTGTAGCCCTGTCCGGCGCATCTGCAGCATTGGCGTCGGCGTAGTGTTCGGCCACAGGTACACGAACTTCGCGTACAACGAACAGCAGATACAGCAGATACAGCACCCAAACGAGCACCGTGATGACGAAGTTGATGGTGTAGAGGTCCTTGTTGAGGAGTACTGCACTCACGAGGGGGCCAACGGCGTTCCCGGCCCAAAACATGCCAAGCGCGAGCCCCATGTAGGACGAACGCTCGCCCGGGAAAGACGTGTCGGCAATGAAAGCGTTCTGGCCAGCCATGACGACGGGGACACCACCGCCAAGGCCTTGCACGACTGCTGCGATCTGCAAAAGCCAGGATTTGCGCAACGGGGCAGAGAATGCTGATCGCGAGGCGGTCAGCGCAACAGGGTATGTACAAAGGCCAGGGGCACGCACAGCATAGCGCAAGCCAGGCATTCCCAAGGACGTTGAGCACGGCCGAGATCGTCAACGCTCGTTTCCTACCGCGGAAGTCGGAGACTCTGCCATATGGCCCAGACAGCACGATGCCGAGTACTGCGAGGATGGTGGCAAAGACGGCGATGTCTGTCGAATACGCCTTCTGCACAACAGGCGACCGACAAATGTCGTCCTCGGGTGCGTGAGATGGCGATGTTGCGAGGTACTCTTTGCAGCGGATGGCACGGAAGAGGTACGCACTTGGCAGGTTGTCCAGGCCGACTGCGAGGGCCTGCAAGAAGGCGAGGGGAAGAACGACAGACGGACGGGTGCGCCATTCGTGCAATGCTGAAAGTAGCTTGTGCATGCTCAATCCTCCTGCGCGACGTCTTGGAGGATCTGGTAGAAGGAGTTCCGGGAGAATGAAGTCACGATGTCAAGGTCATCTGGCGCGTTTCCCCAACGTTTCCCTTGATGTATGTAGCACGATACATTGTCACCGCAGTGTTATCGTTATCACAAGACAGCAGCATGCGGCTTTTACGTATAGATGTTTTTGAGTTATATGTTGTGTATTTCGACCTTGGGTGTACGCATGAGGTTTGTGGGGGTGAATGTCAGCGTGGTTAGTGAAGAGAGGTCGAGGCTGTCGCGATCACGGAGGATTACGGTAGAAAGCGCGAGAGCGCCTTGTAAGCTCTGGTCTCGACCCTTCAGTTTCATTGCAATTGCTTCATCTTTCATCAGCCGCAGTAAGACTCGTCTTCGTAAACCCTGTTCATACATTCCGTGGGTCCTGGGATACGCAGCACATGCTCCAGGAACATCTACAGGTTGGCGTTGCGGCGCCGGTTGACCGCCCTGCATCAAGGAAAACGCCATCCTTTATAACCTTGATGTCATGGTATGGCTTTTGAGCAATCCCCTTTTCCTAGATCCTCCAAGAGGTTGCAGAGGAACATGAACGTGCACAAACTATTTTCCGCGCTGCACAAATGGCGCGCTCGTTCATCCGCCATCCTGCCCCTCGCCTTCTTGCAGGCCCTCGCAGTCGGACTGGGCGGCTTGCCGGCCACGTATCTCTTTCGTGCCATCCGCTGTGAAGAGTACCGCAAGACGTTGCCGCCCCATGTGCCCGAGGATGACATCTGCCGGTCGGCCATCGTACAGAAGGCGTACTCAACAGACATCGCCATCTACACCACCGTCCTTGCCGTGCTCAGCATCGTATTATCTGGGCCGTACGGCAGAGTGTCGGACATACACGGTAGAAAGCGGGCGTTAACAATCGCTGTCGCGCTCAACGCGTTCGGAGATACCTGGTTCGTGCTATGCTGTACGTGCCAGTCCTTGTGCCAGCCCTCGTGCTAATTGCCGCTCCCCGCATCCAGCACTTTTCGCTCCGCTGCGCACATCCTGGTTCCTTCAGCTTGCGGCGGTCCTACAGGGTCTCGGCGGCGGTTTCTCCGTCGTCATGGCCGGCCAGAATGCCTTCATTGCTGATACATCCGCCCCGAGTAAGCGGTCATACTACATGGGCCTCTCGCTCGTCATGTGGTGGGTCGGAAACACCGTAGGCCCCCTTATCAGCGCAG
Organism: Phanerochaete carnosa HHB-10118-sp; assembly: GCF_000300595.1. NCBI lineage: Eukaryota > Fungi > Basidiomycota > Agaricomycetes > Polyporales > Phanerochaetaceae > Phanerochaete > Phanerochaete carnosa. The sequence continues at coordinate 822,359 of NW_006767640.1, read as the reverse complement.
TACTCCTTGATGAAGGCCTCTACACCATCAATTTTGGCATCATTGTGGTTATCTGGGCGCTCTATCTGTCGTACCTTCTCTTTGCTGTGCGCGAAGTGCATGTGCCGCTGGCCGAGGAAAGCGCCTGTGCTGCTGCTGCGTTGGGCGAAAACGCAGCACACCGGTCGGCCGTGTCGCGTCTGCTTGCTGCGATGATTTCAGTAGTCGAACCGATAATCATCCTGGGGCAGCATATTTCGCTACTATTAGTGTCTATCGCTATGGCCGGCACCGTTCTGGCAATCGGAGTGTTCAACCTCATCATACCATACTGCGACACCAAGTTTGGAATGGAACCTAGTGAAGTACATAACGTTTGTCTCCCAAATCGCGCAGTCAAACTCATGATCATGCGCAGGCGGGCCTCTTAACCGCAGTCTGGTCTGTTGCACGGGCTATCACCGTCACGTTCCTCTTTCCAATGTTCCTCGCTGCTTACCAATGGTTGACAAATCGGAATCAATCAACGGAAGAGCCCACCTCGATACACGACACTGTACCGACCGATGAGACAACACCTTTGCTGGCCGAAGCCACACATGAACCCCAGGCAAGCGAAAGCACTCCACCGGCCGAAGCAACGTCGATATCGCAGGAGATCATCGTTGTCCGCATCTGTCTTTTACTCGACGCGCTGGGCATGCTCGCCATCGAGCGCAGCCGTAACGTTGGCGAGGCCATATTCGGTTTGTCCACCACGTACACGTGCCTCAATACCCGTCTGACATTGTAACCGCAGCAACGGCCATGAGCTCTCTTAGCGCGCCTGCAGGGCCTTCAATGCAGGCACTGGTCACACTCGCCGCGCCGCCCGGCGAGATTGGACGTGTGCTCGCTGGACTGTCTATCCTGCAGTCGGCCGCAGTCGCGCTCCGCGGCCCCGTATTTGTCCCACTGTTCAATGCCACGCTGGAAAAAGCGCCTGGAGCGATCTGGTGGCTGTCTGCTGTGAGCTGTAACCAGGATCCCTTGAAAGGCGTACGCTGACGACTGTGATGTAGCTCATGTTGACCTTGTGCAGTTTGGTGGCGTTCGCCTTGCGCCCGAGACAGTTTGTATATGCTCATGGCGGACATACTTGAGGGCTACCCTTCTGCAGTGGCAATGCACGACCATGTGTCAATCATAAACAACATAGCCAGTACAGAATGAGCTTACGCGCATCGATAGTGGTGAGCTACGCCTCGTTGCTTCCGACCCACCGGGGCCCAGAGAACAGCGTCATCAGCCCGTTTTTTTATGCGCGAGTCATCATCTTCATCATGCCATTCATAAATTCTATGAGCAAACTCACATGTCTTGTATCCAGCTCTTTCGACCTCCATGCATGTCTGTTACCCGTGGTAAGCTGCAATGCAAGCCGATACGGCGCTCCCAGCTGTCCGCAATTCTACTTCTCGGCTTTCTGCCGTCCTTTGGCGCGGCGCTATCATTGTCGCTCGTCATATTCGCTGTGGCCCCAGAGGAGACGGGCGGGTTCTAGCAGGAGACTCTGCACTTGAGTCAGCTGCGACAGTGGTGCGCGGCCTATTGTGATACGCCCTGTGCAATGCGACGCTTGATATGCCGCCTGAGATGAGCTGGCTCCAGACTGCGACAATCTTTATAGTCCGAGCTGGTGTTGTGACGAGGCTGCGGCCGCGGCAGGTTAAAATAGTAAGATAAAACAAGCGTAAAGCTGTATAACGGATCGTGCGCTGTGCAATGACGTATTGGACTGTAGTATGTGGCAAGAAATTGGTCCGTGCAGGTCATATCACACTGCTGAACTGTCGGATTGCAAGGTGAACCCTTCTTCATCGTCTGACTCGTCGTCCGAGGCTGGCAGCAACAGGTTACTAGAAATGGCATAAATTCTCTTGCGAAATAGTGTTTGAACGCAGTACTCACGCTATGCCGTCCGTCGTCTCGGAGACAAAGGTGAACTTCTGGATATTCGCGGCAGGAAAGTTATTCATCCGGAGACTCCACCGTATTATCGATTCACATGACAAGGGCCCCCGGCATACGACACGCTGCAACTGCGAATTCTCAAAGATTCTCTTCATTGAGCCTCCAGTGATCCAGCTATCTGCATCGAAGATCAGGCAGCAGAATTCCTCGATGGACGACTCGGCAAGCGCATTAGCCAGTTGATGACCCATGCTGAGGCAGAGCCAGTCGGATAATGTCAAGGATCGCTGCAGCAGACGTGAATATCAATCTCAGTCAAGACATATATTGACTTCGCAGCTTACCAAAGATGTCCACACATTTGTGACGTGCGTATACAGGAGTCTTCTGGCTTCGGCTATCTTCTTGTTCTCCTTGTAGCCCTCGTGCTCGATATACAGGTTCACCGGATTAAGCAGAGGGAATGCCCTTTTCAGTCCTGTGATACTGTCAACGGATTTGACCCTAAGACTGAGGTATATGCTATGCAGCTTCGGGGTAAGCTTGGCGATGTGCATGAGGTCCTTCCCGAGCCCGCCTTCGAGCCTGAGGCACCGCACAGCCGAGCCAACGTGTGGATGCGCACGTAAAATGTTGGCAACAGCGGTGGTATGCTCTGGCTTCGAGAGCTTGACGCATTCGTAGAGCAGCGGGGTGCCGATGCGGAACCAGCGTTTGGAGACGAGAAGAAGGTCGCCGCAGCGGGATTTTGATCGAGGGACGAGGCATCGGTAGTGTTTGCGAAATCGGAAAAACTCCGCATGAGAGACTAGTATGCTGTATGACAAGATTTCACAGAGAGTTTCCTCTGGTAGCACTGCGTCCATCGTGACCGTGGAAGACAACAAAAACGCGAAACGTGACTGTGTAATGACGCGATGTCACGGGAATCGCGAAACAGGTGACCGTAACCCGTGACAGTCGGACTCGGCCCACAAATTCCCTCGTCCGTACGTCGCTCATACCGAATGACATGTACACTCACCTCCCTACATTAATATTTCCTTGGCGAAATATTTGGAATGTGCTGCATACGTCTTGGAATGTCTACACGCGGAAGGTACATAGCTAACGTGTGATACTCATGATCAAGATGATGCTGCGGTGACTT
>NW_006767640.1:818115-819257 GCF_000300595.1 Phanerochaete carnosa HHB-10118-sp | reverse complement strand
AGCGGGGTGCCGATGCGGAACCAGCGTTTGGAGACGAGAAGAAGGTCGCCGCAGCGGGATTTTGATCGAGGGACGAGGCATCGGTAGTGTTTGCGAAATCGGAAAAACTCCGCATGAGAGACTAGTATGCTGTATGACAAGATTTCACAGAGAGTTTCCTCTGGTAGCACTGCGTCCATCGTGACCGTGGAAGACAACAAAAACGCGAAACGTGACTGTGTAATGACGCGATGTCACGGGAATCGCGAAACAGGTGACCGTAACCCGTGACAGTCGGACTCGGCCCACAAATTCCCTCGTCCGTACGTCGCTCATACCGAATGACATGTACACTCACCTCCCTACATTAATATTTCCTTGGCGAAATATTTGGAATGTGCTGCATACGTCTTGGAATGTCTACACGCGGAAGGTACATAGCTAACGTGTGATACTCATGATCAAGATGATGCTGCGGTGACTTCACCTATTGCATCAAGGAAGACTCCACGCCTTATAACCTTGATACCATGGCTGAGTCCTCCTGGAACTCTTTCAACTGGGCCCTCCGAGAAGTTGGAGAGGAGCACTAAACATGTACAGGCTACTTTCCGCAGTATACGAATGGCGCGCTCATTCGTCGGCCATTCTGCCTCTCGCCTTCTTCCAGGCCGTCGCGCAAGGCCTGAGCAGCTTGCCAAGCATATATCTCTTCCGTGCCATTCGCTGTGAAGAGTATCGCGCAACGACCCCACCCCACATGTTCGAGGACGACATTTGTCGGTCGCCCATTGTGCAGAAGGCGTACTCCAAAGATATCATTATCTACACTACCGTCTCTGCTGTGCTCAGCGTCGTGCTGGCTGGGCCGTACGGCAGAGTGTCGGATATCCGCGGCAGGAAGCGGGCGCTGACAATCTCGGCCACACTCAACGCACTCGGGAATGTTTGGCTTGTGCTATGCTGTGCGTGTAGCGGGCTTTTGTACATGGCTTGTTGTGCTAACTGCCGCGATTACAATCAGCATTCTTCGCTACGCTGCGCAGTCCCTGGCTCGTGCAGCTTGCAGCGGTTCTACAAGGCCTTGGTGGCGGCTTCTCTATTATCACGGCCATCCAGAACGCTGCCATCACCGACACGTCCGCCCCGAGCGAGCTGTCGCT
>NW_006767640.1:812841-818043 GCF_000300595.1 Phanerochaete carnosa HHB-10118-sp | reverse complement strand
GGGCCTGAGCAGCTTGCCAAGCATATATCTCTTCCGCGCCATTCGCTGTGAAGAGTATCGCGCAACGGCCCCACCCCACATGTTCGAGGACGACATTTGTCGGTCGCCCATTGTGCAGAAGGCGTACTCCAAAGATATCATTATCTACACTACCGTCTCTGCTGTGCTCAGCGTCGTGCTGGCTGGGCCGTACGGCAGAGTGTCGGATATCCGCGGCAGGAAGCGGGCGCTGACAATCTCGGCCACACTCAACGCACTCGGGAATGTTTGGCTTGTGCTATGCTGTGCGTGTAGCGGGCTTTTGTACATGGCTTGTTGTGCTAACTGCCGCGATTACAATCAGCATTCTTCGCTACGCTGCGCAGTCCCTGGCTCGTGCAGCTTGCAGCGGTTCTACAAGGCCTTGGTGGCGGCTTCTCTATTATCACGGCCATCCAGAACGCTGCCATCACCGACACGTCCGCCCCGAGCGAGCTGTCGCTCTGCATGGGCCGCACTTACCTCCTGTCGTGGATCAGTATCATAATTGGCCTGGGTATCAGTGCCAATCTGCTCGATGTGAACCTTTACGTTACAAACTTTGGCACCAATGTGCTCATTTGGTTGGTGTATCTACTGTATCTCCACTTCGTTGTCCGCGAGGTGCGTGTGCCGCCAGCGGAGGACAACGCCGATGTTGCAGCAGCAGCAGCGCCGGGCGAAGCCACAACATACCAGTCAATCCCTTCACGTCTGCTTGCCGCGACACGCTCAGTGTTCGAACCAATGACCATTCTGGCGCGGCATACCACGCTGCTCTTCTTGTCCATCGCCATCGTCGGCACCACGCTATCTATCGGAGTGTTCAGCCTCATCATACCGTACTGCGACACCAAATTTGGACTAGAGCCTAGTGAGGTGCGCAATCTTTGTCCCTCATGGCACACAGTCAAGCTTATGTTCACGCGTAGGCGGGTCTCATAACTGCAGCCTGGTCCGTTTCACGGGCCGTCATCGTCGTCTTCCTCCTTCCAATGTTCCTCGCTGCCTACCAATGGTTGGCGTGGTTGGCGAACTGGAAGAGACCAGAGAGAAAACCAGCGTCAGTACATATTGATGTAGCGGCCGATGAGACAGCACCCTTGCTAGTCGAAGCTACACAAGAGCCCCAGGCAGACGAAAACACTCAGACGACAGCACCGTCACCGTCGGCATCGAAGAGACTAGCAATGATTCGCATCTGCCTCATGGTCAGCGCGCTGGGCATGCTTGCCACTGAAAGCAGCCGCAACGTTGGAGAGGTCGCACTCGGTCTGTGCTCCGCATACAGCGCGCTACAGTACCCATCTGACACCATGACCACAGCAACGGTTGCGAGCTCGTTCGGCACGCTTGCAGTGCCGTTTATGCAAGCACTACTCACGCTTGCCGCGCCGCCCGGCGCGACCGGACGCGTGCTCGCTGGCTTGTCTATCCTGCAGTCCGCTGCAATCGCCCTGCGCGGCCTTGTGTTCGTCACATTATTCGATGTTACCTTGGAAAAGGCTTCCGGAGCGGTCTGGTGGTTGTCTGCCGTGAGTGTTGACAAGCGTCCTGTGGAGAGCGTACGCTAACAGCCCCTCCGCAGCTCATCTTGGCTCTGTCTAGTTTGGTCATGTTCAGCCTACGTCCGAAGCAGTTCGTGTCGCACAGTGTGCTGTACGCTGACGGTCCCTCCGCGGCTCATTTTGACCTTGCCTAGTTTGGTCGCGTTCAGCTTACGTCCGAGTGCTCTTCTACGATGGCAAAGCGAACTTGTATTAGTCTAAGCAGTAACAGTCCTGGAATCAACTGTTGCAAATGACATAGCTAGTCTGGAATGAGCTTTAGCTTCTCAACAACGGCGAGTCACGCACCGTTATGCCCTAACGAACGGTATCTGGAACCCAGAGAGCAGTGTTCGAACCCTATTTTGCGCGCCCTCGCCCCTCGTGTTGGCGATGAAGTGTATATGCATACCGTAGTTGTTGGGGTATGCGTCCATGTTGTATTCGATTTGAGGGAAGAGACCCATGGCCATTGGCGGAAGACCAAACGAGACGACACCCGATGCTGCGCTGGCCGAGATGAGGGACGACGACTGCCGGGGTAGTGGGATGCCGTTAAACTCTCGCATACGCGGGAAAACGAAGTGTACAAGGGTGCCGATGAAATCGTACATCTGGGGGCCCTTGATGTCGACCTTGACACCGACGGGTGCTTTGCGCCGCATCCAGCCCTGGACCTGCTTTTTTCCGCGGACGATTTGCACGCCCTCGGTCGTGCGCTGGCCGCCTTGCTCGGTCGAGAGACCGGAGATAGCGCGGAAGGCCATGATTGCGCCCAGAAGATGGCTCTTGCTCTGGAGGGCGTCTTTGACCATCGTGTGCAGCTGGATGCACTCGAGCTCGACCACGTTCTCGTAGGTCACTGGCGGGAGTGCCTGACGCGTCCACGCGAACGATCCACCAATGGGCGGGTTGTACCGGTGCTTGACGTATGGGTCTTCTAGGTCGTACGACAACCGAATGTTTCGTGGCGGTTTCGAGTCCGCCGGTTTATGGGTGTAGTTCATGTACATAAGGTCGTCCCGGAGGGTGCTGTTATAGTGATCGGCAACGCGAGACTGGTGAGTGTCCCGGACGATGACATGAACGTGCGGTACCGGAAGGCCATTTTGGTCGCGCTTGAGAAGTTTCCGAGGGGTGAGGGCCTTTGTCCGCCTAGCAGCAATTGCTGCCCGCCATCGACCGTCTGGTTTGACCGCAGAGCGTGCAACGTTGACAGCCGGGGCTGCGCTCATCTAATGTATTCTGGCGTTTCAGAACAGATATTGGGTGCTGAGCTTCGACTCAGAGCTCACCAGACTAGACGGGACTGGAGGCGAAAGTGGTCGTTGAATCTGAATTCGCCGAGCGGACAGTCCTATACGGCGCCTAATTCTAAAAGTTGAAAATGGCATACTGTTCCCACGATACTAGCAGCGCAATAATACAGTACGCTGATATTTCCTTTTGTACTGGTCATGCATGAAGCATGAAGCATGAAGTATTGAAGGGGCGTTACGTATAGCAGCATTCGTCTCTTAAACCTAAATTCCTACATTCGCAGCATCACATAGCCTGTAATTTTGTCGCTCTAGTGAGGGTCCGTGGCGTGGTTCACTACTCTAGTCCACTCCACTAGCGACACGCGAGTAGGCGGGACCAATCTCGACGATGAGGCACATCGTGCTATAGATCTTCGACATGAAAGCGTTGTTTCCGAAGGCGATGTACGGCGTGGAGAGCTTTTTGACATCCACAGGGCGCATAGGGGTCGCCCAGTGAACTTCAGTTTCAGGCCCTTCGTTCTGGCCATCGGGTGGAACAATATACTTGGCTTGCGCTGACTTCTCGAGCCAAAAGGTGAAACCATCCTCGTGCTCCCAGGTCGTAGGGGGTGGCACTCCGGGACACATGCGGACCTCCCTGTCTTCGCCATGGTAGAGGATCCGCAGGTTAGCCTTGAGGCCAAGGTCCTTGCAGGCCTTCTGCAAGATTGCGTCGCTTCCCTTCAGAACGCCGAGTAGCTGGTCGAGGGGGGTCAGCGGGACCTCATAGCCAGGAGTGTAGATCTTGGGTTCAATTTCGGTTAGGTCGACCGGGTACTCATGGCGCAAGCCGAAGCCAAGCAAGCCGCCGCCGGGCAGGTAGCTGCTGTCCCGCAGAAGCGCATCAAAAGCGGCTTTGAGCGCGAGCTCGTATGCCGTGTCTTGTGGCACGTCCCTCGCGACCGAGTCGATGAGATAGAGGTTGTAGGTCAGGGTGACCCTATATCCAGATGAGACCGGCTCAACCTCGTGCTCGACATCGCTATATAAGGCTGCATAGGCAATAGAAGGTGTCCGAGCCTCGGATATGATCTTCCCAGAGTCAAACTTGAACTTGCGGTACTCTTGACGCAAGGCCAGAACTCCACCTTCGTGGCGAGTTGGGAAGACGATGACGAGGGAAGCGATCATGTTATCTGCACGAGGTGTGTCCTTGTGCGTCTTGAAGAATGAGCCGGGACCTAGGGCGCGGGGTTGGCTGTACAGACAAGGACATGGAACGGTCAGGCGCGTACCGTAAACGTTAAGCTTATACATTTCTACCTTCAGAGCTTTGCCTTTGTGCCCTTCTAGGATGTTGTGGCGTATAGCATGCATAAGGCCACATTGCTCAGGGTCAAAGGTAGTCGCGAAGTGACCCTTATCGAGCTTTCCCGCCTTACGATACGACTCATCGTGAACGTCTTCGTGGCCGCGACCGAACGTAGCAATATCGCAGGCTTCCGCCAGGCGTCTGACTTGTTCGTCGGTGTGAGATGTGAAATCGATGCGTCCAAGGCCCCTGACGACACATATGAGAACTGAACGGCAGGCAATTATTTTTGTGCTCACTTGGAATTTGGGCCTTCTACCCCATAGTACAAGACGAGGTCTTCAGGCTGGACAGGGAAGATGCCACTGGAACACGGCAGAACCTTGCTCGAGATTGCATCATTCAACGCCTGGAGGTGCCAATGCTCCGGAACGAAGGACTCGGTGCAGCTGGTGCCAGTAGGAGACCATGCTCTGAGACGCGACATGGCTTGATTTGCCGGAAGACGTGGACGATATGAGAAGGGGGGGCTCGAGGGTCGTCCGTTCAGGCCGCTCGCAAGCCTTTTAAAAACGCCCATACGCTCCTATATCTCCATCTGGTCGCATAGTGTCGCTTGATGTGTATGGTCCGCGAAAGGCAATGATACTACGATATAAGAAGAAAGATGACTCGATGTGAGACTCGGAAGTAAATACGGCGGCTTACAGTTTCATATTCGGATATTCGTCAAAGTCCTCACTAATTCATCGGCTCGCCTAGCATGTTGTTGAACTATCATAAATGAGAAGCGTGAGTTCGCAATATTTACCAAAAGCAATAACAACCTGAATTCCAAGCGGGGCTGAGGTCCCAGGTTTGTCCCATGTGGCGGTATGCCATGGCCACATATTAAATCTCCGAGCGCTTCGAAGAGCAGCTCACTCTTTGCTCGTGGCAGTTCGATGCCAGAGTTGGCGACAGTGAGGCTAACCCGCGCGAGAACAAGACGACCTGCCACACATTTTTTCTGCCAGGGGCTGCGTATTCTTGGTCGTTGGGATATATTTACCATGAGATTCACCTGCTTTGTACCGATCAG
>NW_006767640.1:791777-812424 GCF_000300595.1 Phanerochaete carnosa HHB-10118-sp | reverse complement strand
AAGTAAATACGGCGGCTTACAGTTTCATATTCGGATATTCGTCAAAGTCCTCACTAATTCATCGGCTCGCCTAGCATGTTGTTGAACTATCATAAATGAGAAGCGTGAGTTCGCAATATTTACCAAAAGCAATAACAATCTGAATTCCAAGCGGGGCTGAGGTCCCAGGTTTGTCCCATGGTATGCCATGGCCACATATTAAATCTCCGAGCGCTTCGAAGAGCAGCTCACTCTTTGCTCGTGGCAGTTCGATGCCAGAGTTGGCGACAGTGAGGCTAACCCGCGCGAGAACAAGACGACCTGCCACACATTTTTTCTGCCAGGGGCTGCGTATTCTTGGTCGTTGGGATATATTTACCATGAGATTCACCTGCTTTGTACCGATCAGTGGGCAGAACTTGGGCGTAATCCGGACGTTATGCTACCTTTAACACAACGGGAAAAACCCGCATCCAGTTCCGCGCGAGGCGCGACTGCACATCAACTCCAGTCACGCATCCAGTAGTGCATCCCGTCAAGGAGAAGCTCTGACGACCTTGACCAAGAACTTAACATCGGGTCTCAATTATTAGTATTAGTATTAGTATTATTAAACGCAGAACCCTTGGATAAAAGGGCTAGACACTCTAACCTGCTGAGCATAGCCTGTAGAAGGACAATCCCAGTAAGGTATGATGAATGGTGGTAAGTGATCCGCGCAAAGTTTTCGCTGGCAAAGTTGGACGTCGGGCACTCGTCGCTCATCAATTGGTAAGCTGACGTAGAACTTTGCGACATTGTCCGCAGAGTCACGTTCTCTAGTATGGCCGCGCTCACCGTCACACAGTGAGCACTGAGACATTTTCCTTTCTTCGTATTGTCTACTATTTATTGGAGCCATGGACTCCCGCGCCTCTACGGACGCTAGTAGTTACGCGCCATACGGACGCTAGTAGACAGGTGTACATTACCCTACGTTGGTAGCACTTTAAATACAGGAAAAAAAAGTCACGTTCTCTATAGTCGATTGGTGCTAGTTAGTGTTCCATGTCTGTGCGGTCCGTCACCATATGTTACTCCCGGCGAATAACGGCCGGCACTTCAGGCTGTCGCTAGTGATCGCGTATCCCCGTTTACACTGTTCTGGGGACAAGGATCATCAGAGACTGCACCCTCACCGACATAGAGCAACTCACCGATTATACACTGGCCTTTGGCACATCGTACACTGTCCACGTTCGGAATAGCGCTGCAATCCCGCCCACCCGCGGCGCTGGGTTCGCCGTTCCACGAGTCCCCATCGACACAGCCGCCGCACGACTCCAAGTCGTTCTGTGTATCGACGCACTCATACGAACGTGTGTATCCTGCGCCGTAGATCATGCCGTACACCGGACATTTCTTGTGCCCCGACGGACACTTGAGTGTCTGCTTGCGCTGCGGCGGAGAACGTTTGTAGGCACCGCTTGACGGGCTTGATCCTCCGGTTCGAGCTGCAAAGGATGTGAGGGCAACGACAAGTGGAAGTTCAAAATGAATGTACGGCATTTATCACCGTCATGGTTGCAGGAATGCATGGCCCCCACGGCGGCGGTACAATCGCTTGCGCTGATTGCTCCAATCGGAGACCAGCCCTGTTGGAAGGAACCGCGGTTGGGGCAGCTGAAGCAGTGTGTCTGGCCCGCTTGGTCCTGCATCGACACTCTCAGTCCTACTATGCGTGTGATAGAAGATAAAGTGAGAGCGTACATTGTACCACCCTGAGCAGCTGTGGGGATATCAACTCAACGGACTCTGGGCACATGAGAGTATAGGGAACGCACCATGAACAACAAGATGTTGCGCCGGTGACATTGCTAAACGTCCCCGCCCGACACAAGCTGCAATCCTGACTCGCTCCAGGGCTTGCCGAGAATCTGCCAGGCTCACACGCCTGCGGCCGAGTGTTGCCACTCCCGTTGCAGTGCGTACCAGCTGGGCATATCGTGCATTGGGCTGCGAGACCGGTGCTGTAGTAGCCGGGCGAGCAGGTTGTCTCCGACGTCGCGCCGGGCCCAGTCGCGAAGTAGCCGGGCTGGGCATCCTTGCAAGCTGCAGCGTTACTCTCTGATACCATGCATGATCAGGAGAGATGCGACAAGCAGGGGAAGTGGACGCACGATCTTGCCAGGTACCCGGCAGGCACTGGCATCAGGGAGGTGTCGCATCAGCTAAAGGGCATCACGGTGCATCACAGGCCCACATACAGCTATGCAGCTAGCGCCTTTGTCGGGGGTGAATGTCCCTGGTCCGCATGCTGCTGAGGTTTGGGAAACGAGTCCTGCGAGGGTGAGGAACACGGCGACGCGCAACGCCATTTCGCAGTGCGCAGAATCAGGGAGCAGCAGGGGAAGCCAGGCGCACCTGCTTCTTGACTTATATGTTCACGCCGTGAACGCGCTCCGTAGGGGCGTCGTGTTCGACCTGTCACTCTTATCTATCTCACCTCGGAAGGGGACCTAAGCAGGATAAGAGGAGTCTGGCACCCGACGAGAAGTGAGGGGTGTCTAATGCGAATCTCTAATTGATTTGACCTGTCAGTAGCCAAGATACCAATGATCGGGACTGGGCATTTGCATAGGGGACGGCGCTATGATATAGAGGAGCGTCATAATGAAGCCTTCTCCCCCTGAACTAATGGGCTCTCCCAACTGATTCCATGGTCTAGACAACACATACGTCAGCAATTCGCCGGATGCATCTCAGGGCACTCACAAATTCCGACGCCGTTGGGCCATCGAGGATGTTTAGTTCCTCGGCAGTGAAGGGGAGCCGAGGTATTATCAGCGTACGTATAGGCACTAGAAGCAGGATGATTATGGGGAATCCGATAGCAGCTATACCGGTCGCATGGGATAAGCGGGGCAATGAGGCAGCAATGTACCAATCATACGTACCGATGGTTTGGGTAACTGCCATAGTCGCCCCGAATGCAGCCAGCTGCACAGCCACGAATAACAGTACTCTAGACTTGCGGACATTGCGGAGTGGATCGTCTTTAGGGGTCAAACTTTTATCCCTGAGGAAGTACAGGAGTTTGCGAGTGATCCCATTCCCTTCGAGGGCGTCGAGCCCCATGTACCAGCTATTATAAACACATTATCAAATGCTTCGCTCTGCTTGAATACTCGAGCGACTCACAACAATCCAGCAAGGACGCCTCTAGGAACCAGACTCAGCACATGCAGGAAAGGCCCTGAGAGCAGTACGAGGCACAAGGAGCCTTGAGCGAGATTAGATACGCGCTGTTCCACTACCGCGACGGGCCGTTCATGCTGGCGAGCCTCTCCGTCACCATCCTTGGCGTGGGTCGGATCGGGCTCAAGCTCCTGTTGGAAGTGAGGCATGTGGACATTAAGGAGCCTCGATTCTATAAGGCCGGGCTCGCCGGGCTGTCTTGGAGTCTTCTCTAGTAATCGCGAAGACGTTTCAATATCGTCTTTCTTCGTCCTGTGAGCACTTTCCATCACGAGCAACGACTGGGTGTGGATGGGAGCTTGAGGGATAAGGCCATTAGGCGCAGGGATACCGAGCAGGCCTGCGATGAAGGTCGTGATCCCGAGAATGAAGAAATCGTAGTGAAAACCGGGCGGCTTCCGTAGAGGGAATTGGCTCCCCTGAGCCATGAGTGACTATTGGCCTGGTCAGCGACGGTTGTAAGGATGGCCTCAAAAACTCACGGAAACGTTATGGTCGAAGAAAAACAGGACCCAGAGAGCGAAGCCGAAAGGAAACGCTATGCCGACCCATTTCCCTTCGAGCTGCCAGAACTTGACTAGCCAGTCTCTGCCGCCAGCTGGCTGGAACGCCTTGCCCACAGGAAGTGTCGTAGGGTTGGCATGATTAAACCGACCCCAATACGCCATCGCGGAGGCAGCTACCAAGGACAGCGGCATGCCATAGTCGGCCAGAAAGCGTCGGACATGACGATGGAAGTACGAGGATTGCGATGCAGTGCGGAAGAGATATGACGACATGACCATAAGCAAGGCCAGTATAATGCCTACGAATGCGCCATCCAGAGTATTTTCTGGAGCTGAGGGGTTGGGGAACTGGCGAGTGACAACCTGTACGCCATACTGAAGATATACCCACGAGACATAGAAGCCGAAGGTATCGCAGGAAAACAGGGTGACGTATCGCAAGAAGTTACACCCTATTGTAGTTGCTGTCAATGTTGCTCTAGTAACTAATCGCACGTAGGCTACTCACAGTTTAATGCAGCCGTGATCCAATGCAGTATGGCTCCCCAGAGGTAAACCCAGCCGACAAACTGTAAGTAGTTGGGGGGATTATCCTGACGTTGTATAATGTCGAAAATCGTCTTGTTCAAGACTGTGATGGGACCGGTAACACCAGCGATGCACAGAGGCTGAGCGCCGAAGATCGAGAATATGAACGCAGCCATGAATGATGATAGAAGGACCTCCGAGACGCCATATTCCTGAGTTGTCTCTATGAGGTCTAGCGAGAACGCGATACCGGGTAACACGCTGGCATATGAAGTCAAGGGGGAACAGGAAGTGAATGGAGACGGGGGACTCACTTTGCGAAGAAAATCAAGACGACAGCAGGTATTACTCTATAGTTCCAAGCATCGGTCCAATCGCTGACATAGTACGACGCGCGGCGGCGTATGTCATGTATGATCCCCTTGCCAATGCTATTACTCCGCAACCACGCCACGAAGCGGTTTGGGGACTTGGCGACTACAGTTGCCGATGGCGACCTAGAGACTTGCGCCTCGTCCTTCGCCCCTTCCACCGACAAAGCTGGAGCAGGCGTCACGGATCGTGACCTAACGTCGGACATCGCTCAATTAGGGTATTGTGGATCTATCCAAGCATAGAACGAAAGGTCGTGAAAGGCAGCGAGCTGCCGTCGTGGAAGCGCGGACGAGAACATTTTTTGGTGGTGGGGAAGCAGAGAGCGGCACGCTGGGCGGGTCAACTCCTTTCGGGCAACGCCGACTGACGGCTCCGATCGCGATAACTAGCGGAGCAGCAACCGCTGCTTGCTACTCTGCAACATTCAACTTGCATTTTTATCGTGTTTCGAGGAGCGAATACGAGCTACAAGCCGGTTCGAAACTTGTTAGATATAGACCTGCTCACTCTCGCTGGAATTTTATAGAATGACAAGTGAAGCACATAAACAACCGAAGAAAGGCCTGTTCGCTTGCGTTTATGCGTCCTTCTTCTACCTCGGGTTGCTCTACCCTGTCATCATTGGTGTCCTCTCCATCCCAGAGGTCCAGAAGCAGTGAGTGGCGCTATCCGTAAATGATACCTGATGAACAAATCCTCGGTTAGTTTTGCCTACGGGCACGGCCTCAAATTCCCTCTATTCACGAAGTACGATGCACCTGAAAAATACAGCTTGGCTCGTAAGCACGGTTCATCGTGGGGCTGAGTGCCGACTAAACTGACGACAGCTCGTACCCAGCTGGTAAAACTTTCAACACAAACTTCTCGACCCCAGACAACTGCACCCTCGGTGCCTGGTTCGTCCTCGCAGACCCATATTACCAGAATCTTAGAATGTCCTCTCCCAAGCAGCTCTCGCCACTAACAAAGGACGCAGTGCTCGGTGCTATTCAGGCATTCCCCACGATCCTCTTCCTGCATGGTGCGGGAGGCACGCGTGCGACCTCGTGGCGCGTAGGGTCCTACCGCAGCTTCACCTCACGTCTACAAGCCAACGTCTTCTCAATCGACTATCGCGGCTTTGGCGACAGCACTGGGAGCCCGGACTCGGACGGTCTCATCCTGGACGCGTACACTGCCTGGCGGTGGCTCTTACAGCACGGCGCGGAGCCCGAGGATGTTGTCATTTATGGACACAGCCTCGGGACAGGCGTCGCTGGGCAACTCATGCGCCGCCTAGCCATAGAAGGTGTCGCACCACGCGGCGTCGCGCTGCTTGGGCCGTTTTCTAGTTTAAGTAAGCTCATAGAGACGCATGCTTTCCTCGGCATACCCATCCTGCAGCCGCTGCAGAGCTTTTCGTGGGGCCTCAGTACGCCATCCTCACAGATGTTGACAGAGAATGACTAGGCTGACGCTTCGCGGTTAGAACTCTTGAAGTACATCATCCGCCACGAGTTCGACACGCTCGCGGCGATACAAGACTTCCACGTCCCAACCTTCGTCGCGCACTCTCAGAACGACATGGAGGTCCCGCACACGCACGCAAAGACCCTCATCGATACTCTCCTCGAGCCGCTGCTTCCCGAGGCGACCGTCCAGCTTCCGAGTGCACCGGGGAAGACGCTGACGACCGAGGAGTTCCTCGCATTTCGCAAGCAACAGAAAGAGCGCAGCCTCAAGCGCGGTGAGATTGTCAGGACGACGGACGTCCCGAATTTTGGGATGATCGAGGAGTTCCAGGGTCTTCACTCCCCGATTGTCTACGTTGAGACGTTCTGGGGCTCGCATGCGGAAATTGGAGCGCAAGAAGGCGTACAGGACCAGATGGCGAAATTGTTTGGTTTGGGTGCCTACCGCGCCCAGAGACGTGAGGGGGAGTCTGTTGTACACCGGGCTGTTCGCCATCTCACAGAATGAAGCATGTTTGCATCCTCTTTACTTCCTGCGCTGGGCTTCAGTTTCAGTACTCCAGTGGAAAGCGGTTTCGACTTCGCGGTAGAGATCTCGATCGCCGTCCGGTCATGTGAGTCGGCCGGCCTTCCGAGCGGACAGTTCCTTGGCAATTGCGAGTTTGGACAGAGTCTCACCAGCACGAGATGTGCAGAACTTGTCTCGAGCTTTCATCTCTGCTGCACAGTCTCGAAGCAGTAGAGTGTACTTTGACATCTCCAGAATAACATCAAAATCCTCGCCAATTTTACCACTAAACTGCTCACAAGCGAGCATGGCCGCCGAACCAAAGGTCGCAGTTGTCACAGGAGCATCTTCGGGTATGTTCAGGGCAACCAGATACACGGTTAATCTCATTTTTGCGTGGCTGCAGGGATTGGCAAGGCCTCTGCCATCGCCCTTGCGAAGGCAGGATGGTCCCTCGTCCTGTTCGCGCGGCGCACAGATGCTCTCCGCGAGACACAGGCAGAGTGTCCCCATCCTGATAAGGTCTTGCTGATTACGGGTGACGTCACCAGTGAAGAGAGCGTTATCGAGCTCTTCCAAACTGCAGTGCAGCGGTTCGGTAGGTTGCCAGGTGATTAAAAAGGTTGTAGGGACTGCTAATCGGCTTGCAGGGCGAATCGACCTCTTGTTCAATGTACGTCAGCTTCCCATCTTGCACCATGAGTCCCTAAACTAGCTCTTGTATAGAATGCTGGCATATCCCATTCGGCCTCGCCGTTGGACGAAATTTCACTTTCGACGTTCCAGAACATCGTCAATATCAACGTGATTGGAACTTTCCTCTGCACCAGAGAAGCATTCAAGATATTTAAGGCACAATCTCCTCGGGGCGGTATGCTGTCCAACTTAGCCTTGTGTTCATCCGCTTATACGGCATCTCAACAGGTCGAATCATTAATAATGGCTCCATCTCTGCACACTCGCCACGGCTGCATGCCGCAGGGTACACCACGACCAAGCACGCCGTGCTCGGCCTCACGCGCGCAACTGCGCTCGACGGAAGGCAACTCAACGTCACTTGCACGCAGATCGACATTGGGAACGCGTACACCGACATGGCCGCAGTCAACCAGACCGGTGCCCTGCAGGCAGACGGGAGTGTGAAGGCGGAGGGCACGTTTGACGTGCGACACGTTGCGGACACGATCGTCCATATTGCGAGTCTGCCGCTGGATGTGACTGTGCTGAACTTCAATATCTTGTGAGAGCCCACTTCGCTGCGCTGGTCTGACTTGGCTGATCTGGGATTCGATGTAGGGCTACCACCATGCCCTTCGTCGGCAGGGGATAAGACAAGGCTGAACAACCGGAAAAGGCGGTCATCTCCCGAGTCACATTTTTGTATAATTCAGCAAAGCCCCTGAAGCGGTAACAGCCAAACATTCATTCCACTAAATGATGCAGAACTCGATCCACCACGGAATCGCTCTCACGCTCATACTCAGCGCGGTAGATACCCAGTCCAAATAACTTAGCCATCTGGTCCTGCACACCTTCCTGTGCTCCAATATCCCCATGCGAGCCCCAGAACGTCTCGACGTAGGTGATCGGCGCACGGAGACCCTTGAACTCCTCGATCATCCCAAAATTTAGGACATCCGTTGTCTTAACGATCTGACCACGCTTGAGGTTGCGCTCTTCCTGCTGCTTGCGGAACGCGAAGAACTCTTCTGTGGTCAGCGTCTTTCCCGGTGCGTTTGGAAGTTGGATGATCGCCCCGGGAAGCAGTGGTTCGAGGAGAGCGTCGATGAGTGTCTTTGAGTGCGCGTGGGGAACTTCCGTGTCGTCTTGTGCGTGAGCAATGAGCGTCGGAGCGTTGAAGTCCTGTATCGCAGCTAACGTGTCGAATTCGATGCGGGCTATGTGCTTCAGAAGCTCTGCAGACATGGATGAGCTGCGCATTCCGCAGAAGCTGTTTTGGCGGCCTACTGAGACCCCACGGGAAGCTTTGCAGTGGCTGCAGGATCGGGATGCCCCAGAGGTCGTACGACTCAATGAGTCGACTCACGCTGGAGAACGGTGCGAGGAGCACGATGCCCCTCGGACGGAGATCCTCAGCTGCGAGACGCTTCGCGAGCTGGCCCGCGATGCCCGTGCCGAGACTGTGCCCCACAATGACGATGTCCTCCGGTCGTGCGCCGCGCTCCAGCAGCCATTTCCACGACGTGTACGTATCTAGTTCGAGACCGGGGCCGTCAGGGCTTCCTGTGCTGTCGCCGAAGCCGCGGTAGTTAGGCGCGAAGACGTTAGCTTGCAGTCGCGAGGTGAAGCCGCGGTACATGTCGACACGGAACGAGGCTGCCCGCGTTCCGGCCGCGCCATGCAAAATAAGGGCCGTTGGGTGTGTCTTTATGGCATCAATCACAGTAGATCTGTCAAGGGTGAGAGCTGCGAAGGGAAGGTGGTCCGCAGGGTCTGGTAGTACGGATCCGCGAGGGCGAACCAGGCGCCAAGTGTACAGTTATCTGGGGTGGTGAAGTACGTATTCAAAGTTTTGCCAGCTGCAGGTGGCATGTATAAACACAGGGAGTCGAATCATACGAGCACACTTACGAGCTAGACCGTATTTCTCGGGTAGGTCATACTTCGTGTAGAATGGGAATCTAAGCGCGTGCTTGAATGTAGCACTATATGAAGACATTCAGATATCCTAATAAGTTGCTTCTGCTTTGTTGGGCTCACTGTCTTTGGACGGCTGGGATTGTGAGAAGCGCAATGATCACTGAATATAGCAATCCGACGTAGAAGAAAGATCGGTAAATCCGCGCAATCATGCTTTTCTTCGGCTGCTCCACCTTGCACTCTGCCATAGTCTGTAAGTTCTGAATGACGCGCTGTAAAGCTATCTGTCCTTATCTTTTGGGCTGTCGCCTTAGACTGCAGTCAGAGCGTGGCATTAGTGGTGCGGATACGGAGACCAAGCGCCCGAGGACCCCGAAGCTGGGCCATGGGATTGTAATACTGCGCGCTATTGAAACATACAGTTGGCGAAGGCACTGTGAGAAGCCCCAAATCGTACTTAAATCCTTTATACATGGCCCTGGCATGCAAAGAGGTTAGTAGACGGGCCCGGGTCTCGGATTCAGGACCCGAGCATTTATTGATCAGTAACTGGTGAGCGGAAGGTAATCAAGTACCAATCCATAAGTAAATAGCCGCTTGAAATACATACACTCATACGTGGCACTATTTTGAACAAAAATATCTGCAGACAACAATAGCTGACGATGATGTGGTGCGGAGGTCCCATCCAGCTAGTTTCAAGCATGGCCGACCAACCTCCAGGCGCAAGGCATCATAGCTTTCCACGGAGCTAGAAAATGGCTACCTGCATCGATCGTCCAGTCTTATGGATTCCCGAGTAGCAGGCAGCAGAGTGTAGGCGGAAGCGTGTGTACGCTTCTGTTTTAGGGGACGGTAAGAGGTATTCGGGGTCGGAGTTACGCGGCGCCGGGAGAGGGGTGGGCGGGATGACGTCATCACTCTGAGGTGCATCCGGCGCGAACTGCTCAGCAAGCCAGGATGTATATGTACGGCCGCGCAAAAGCGGTCCTTCCTCGTCTCCTGTACCGCTACCACCACCTACTCCCGTCTGCGTGGTCTGCGACGCACGAAAAAGCACAGCCATGTCCTCACGACTCGGACTCTCCTGGACTCAGACCATCCGCTTCCTCTTCCAGACACCGCTCGTCCCGCCGGAGAGCAAGCAGGAGAAGGTGGTTGAGATAGACATGGTAGACCTGTCGCCGACCCAGTCAATTGTGTCCTCGGTATCTTCGGTACGTTCAGCGTCGCGTTGGCACTAGCTCGCATGCTTAACCTCCCGTCTGTAGCGACGGAACGGCTTGGATCTCAGGCCCGAAGACCGCCGTGCGCCATCGTCCCCAGGACAATGGTCCGACATCTCACTAGCATGATTGCATCATGTATGAACTCCTGGTACGTGTATCGCCATTTGTGAGCGTGTTCGAGCTCTAATGTCGTACTTTGTCAGAAAAACTATCGCACGACCCGTCACGACCCTTCACGCACTCATGCTAATCTGCCACGCATTCCGCTCTTGCAAAATTCTACGCTAATATAAACATAATACCTGTATAATCCTCGCCACTGTATCCCTAGTTCGCATGTTCCGCTTATAGGTCACTCGGGTCTTCCTAATTTCGAGGGTTTACGTTTAATCTGTTAATTTTTGGAGGCATACTTTAGTACATATATCAGTCTGCTTACAGTACAAGTGTGGTTAATCTTTGTTGTGTTATAGTAGCCGTGGAAGCATGATCTCTCATGTGTCTATGATTATTCAGTATGGATATCGTTGCAAAGTCCCGGGCCTCGTCCGTTAGGACGCGAAATAATCGGCATACTTGCTTTATATTCGGGTGCGCCCACCGCAACGACATCTAACAATGGCGGCCAGTGCCTGTACTGCAAATTCTCTACTACGGCAGACTCGATAGCGACTCACAGGGTCCATAGGACAGGCAGTGCCAGAGCGGCGATGCCGCTCATGATGCTGCACGCGGGACCGACGCCGAGGTTGTAGAAGTGCTGAGTGCGCCGTCTAGTGAGCGGAAGACCGTTGTTGGAGGGTATATATTGAAGCACTTGATGGGCATAAGGGGCAAAGAGTGATCAGTCACAGAAGATACCCCACGGACGGTTAGGCGAGGCACCCACGTAATGCGGACCGCGAAGTAACACTTACAAGGAATACCATCAATCCATCCTGGCCACTACTAAAGTCATAGTACCTAACAAAAATATTCTGAACGGTAGATACGGACCGTCCCGTGGGCCGGCCGCAAGCGGGCGTTTTGGAAAGCTACGATGGGCCTGCCAAGCATGACCCGCGAAGAGGAACGGCCAGACGAGGGTCATCATGACGACGTTATCGAGCACATGTTGCTCGGCCCTAGTTTCCCCCTGCAATTTGAATCACTTATTGCCAGTAGTGCGGCAGGGACGTGCTGCATTGGGATGAAGCGACTGCTAGCGCACTGTCATGAGCGCGGGCTCCAGGCTGGGATAACAAGAGCATGTACGTCGAGACCGACGGTTCGGACGAAATAATGCCGATACAGAGGCGAAGCCGGCGAGAAAGGGGAGCGTACCAAGGTTCAGCACGCGCTGGGTCGGCACTTGAGGCACGACGAAGAGCGCTAGCACGAGGACGCACATTGCAGTCCGCCGGGGTTGCACAACCTCCGGAGCGGACTGAGAAATATCGACCCAGCGTCGTACCTGGCGGCGAGGGGCGTCGGACCGATCGTCGCTGCCACGGAAGGGGCATCGAACGACACTACGACTTGGACGTTGTCGATCCTCGGCACGAAGGACCGCTAGGCTTTGGTCAGCAGGTGATAAATTGAATGGCAATTAGGACGAGACCACGTATTGCCCGAATTCTCGTTGATCCTTGTTGCACCGAAACCATCCTTGTATTTCGCAAGGTAAATTTCCTTGACCTTAATGGCTTGTCGTCGCTCTAGCCTCAATTCGTCGCGGCCTTGCCATCGCTGCTTGCTCATAGTTGACGTCGTGCGGCTGGCGAGACTCTGCATCGTTAGGTGGCTTGGTGGCAACGATAACCGAGCACTGAGTGCGATAAAAAGCTTCACTGTTGTTTCCCTCGACTGATCTTGGTTGCGTGAACGCGCAGAGCTTAGATGGTCCCTCCAGTCCTGCCGTACGCCGAGCTTCTTAAACAACAGAGCGTTGACAAAGTGAGCTCGCAGCATAAGCAAGAATTGCGCTCACTAATAGTAATATGTAGCAGCGCTGCCCGTACGTATCCATTATTCTCAACCATGGCCCTGGTCCATTGTCGTGCTTACGCGAAAATCTAGATATTCCAGTAAGTATATCGAGGACAGGTAATCTGAAGCTTGTTCAGAACGCCTGCTACTTCTGCTTTTGTGCGTATCCATGGGTGTCTAGTCTGGCCGACCTCTTGGAGCTCCTGGTGTTCCTTTCCTTGTTACATGGGCAGAAGGGCATCCGGGGGTTATCGTGGCAGAGGCGAAGTCCAGCCGCCATCCTACCATAATACGAAACGATTAAAATATCAAGCGCCTGACAGCCCAGCAACCGAACCGATTTTGCGTCGGGCCTGGACGACGTGCAAAGGAAGAGATTCTGTCTCAAGTTAACATGCCTCGGTACCAAAAGATTGGGAGTCCGTACCACAAACCTAGTGTGGGCTCCGAATTGTTAGACGCAGTTTTGGCATGCAAGGGTAGAGGCTCTTCCACTCAGCGTTGGGCGGTCAATGACCGAGTCATCCCAGTCACGGTCATTGACTGACAGCTGGTCACTGAGTACTGAGTACTGATGGGTCAATGACCGAGTTACAGTCAATGACTGGGCGGTTTCGTGATCCCACGCAAGCGAAATGCCGGGGTCGAGCGCTTGGGGGGACAGACCCCAATGGAATGGCAGGGCCTGATGGCGCCCTGCGATATGGTTGCCTGCCAAGGTGGGACCCGGAAAACCGGCCAGTCACGGTCATGTCTGACTCGGTCATTGACCAGAGTGACCAGTCACTGACCAGTCACTGACCGACACAACGCTGCTTCCACTGCACGTCATTTGAGCAAGTTGTGAGGGGGCATGAAGAGTGTTAGAGGTATGCGAGGGACACCGTAAGGTGAGAGTGTCGACTAAATAGTGTTGGTTCGAGGATAAACAACTTATGTCAATCGCTTCTGAAACAACTTGTGTTAATATTTAATGATTGCTCCCGAGACCTCTTACTTACCAGTACCGTTAGTTTGCTGTCAAAAACACGCTATTTTACCTCTAGCCAACCTGGAGATAAATCATCGGACGTCCTTCGTGCCCACTCCATCTCGATCTCCCCTCCCCTCATGTTGCTGAGTACGGACGACGAGAGGTCTCCGAGAAGCGCCCGTGTATTGCCGTTGTGGATTGACGCGGGATTGATGCGTGCGTCGGTACGCCACAATGATGGCGGGGTCGCCCAGGCCAGACCCGCCAGGTGCCAACAAAGTTCCGGAGACAAATTTTTGGGGCGGGCGGGGGCATAGTTTTATGTCGCGAAATGACGTCTCTTTTATACGAAATATACTGTAAAACAAGTTTTTACATATTCTTCGCAGCAAAAAACTCCCCAAATTCATGTCTCGTGCAGCGGATGCATATGCTTTGCAGTTCTGAAGGCCAAAATTCTGCTCTAGAGGGTTACATCCAATCAGCTCTTTAGACAGACATACACTAGGGTATATATAAATCTATATACAACATAATCTCAGTACAGTACCGCGGTAATAAAATAGTACCAAAGTCAGCTTGCGTATCTTCGAAATTTGAAGTTTGGGGAAGCAAGAAATTTTGAACGCGTCAAGACAGGCAAGGCATCCACCTCTATACGAAGTACACCAGCATTACTATGTGCTTTCCCTCCACATCGCCTTCACCATCCCACAAGTCGTCTCAGAAGGCATCCCCGCCGTACTCTGCGCCCCTTTTCCTCCGGCGGTTGAGCTGCGGCTCTGCCACCTTGGTGGCGCAAAGCCAGACTGGCATGCGCACCTGCTGGCGCGGCCTGCTTCGTTGAACAATTGTGCACCAGTCGCTCGTGCTGGTGTGCGCCGTCGATGTGACGTGTCGATAGAAGTAGGATCGTGGACATGGCCGCTGGCGCGTGCAGCCGCGGACCCGCGACGCGCTAGAAGCTACTGAGCTTCAGCAATGTTGACATCTTTGGGTGCTTGCGTGGAGCCTTCGCGACAATCCGTGTGATGTGTATGTGAGGCTGCAGTAGGCCGCTTGGTATGACCGAATGCAGGGACGTCGCCCGCTGCACAAATTGCAACTTGCATGGTGTGATGCGGGTAGTGTATATAGTGCGCCCTGGTAGCTTCCGACGAATGCTCGTATGGGTATGTAGGGCTGGCAACAGTGTAATGCGAAGTGTGGAGATGCGAGTGAGGACGTAGCGTCGGTCGGGAGGGGGAAGAGGAGAACGATGACCACGGGCGGGAGGAGACGAGCCTAGAAGAAGACGGCGGCGTGGACGGCGGCCTGGGACTTGATCGCACTTTGTGCGCTGTGCGGCCGGGGCTTCGCAGAGGGAGCAGCGACGGCGGCGGCATTGTACGAGACGGGTACGGTGGATGCGTTGGTGAACATGCTCTGCGGCGCGAGGATTGGGACGTCTGAGAGACCGGTTGTGGTGTGGACTGCAGTTGGCAGGACGATTTGAAAGATGACAGGCCCATATATGTGCGCAGGCCTCAGGGTCTATGATGCCGGCGCGTGTTGCGGTAAGAGGCATCCCGCCTGACGTCGTCGCGAACCCGTCTTCTCGCGACGGCGTAGCGACAACCGTCTCATGATTTCCTGGAACTTACCTCTGCTTGCGCCGTCGCACTTCTGGCAGAAAGGCCTGCCTAGACCACTGGCCGGAGACAACACCGTAATGGAGGTGAGACAGCGGTGGGACGTCAGTTCCGCCGTTTCCCCCCTTAGAATTGTTCCCGGGGCTGTATCGTTCTATGACGAAATATGTCAGAGTTTACCGCATTTCAGAAGGCTATGCCTGACCAGTGAGGAGGCTCGCTGAGGATCCGCATGGCTCGGTGGTAGGCGGTGGCAGTGACCAAGTTTGTCGAGGGTAAAGACTGTGAGAAAAGCCCGGATTATGGACCGGATCAGCCGTACAATTCCCTGCGGTTCGGTTCGGAAACAGACGCTTGCACAGTCAAACCGCGCATGCTGCCTGCGCGCCCTCTTTGGTCTTGCCTCCACTCTAACTCTGCGGGATGCAACTCTTCATCCACCTAATCCCCTTTATGCTCGCAAGCTTCTGAGCGGCACTGCGGGCTTGTACACGCCTAGCCTAACTCTGAAATCAAAGCCAATCGAACGGGTCAAAACCGCGCTTTCTCCTCTGAGCTCGCCTAGCATCGAGTTTGCCTCGTCAACCTTCGAATAGCGGTGCAGAGAAGTATCAGGCCTCGACCTCCACATGTGATTAGCCTGTACCGTTCACGCCGCGGCCAACTCTCCACCTATGCACAGGCCCACCCTGCCTTTCCGTATGTCCCAGCAACAGACGGTTGCCGTCCATCTATCAACGCTGATGCCGCGCTGCGCTCGGCTCGCAGGCGATCCCTAGCCGTGCGGCTCGCCTGGCCCAGAATTTGTTATGCGCGCACCTGGTTCGCCCGCTAGGATCCGTGTTCGCGCTGGATGGCCCGCGGACGTCCGTAACGTCTCTCATTCGACGGCATGTCCCACGGGGTACGCTGCGCTGCACGGAGCAGCGCGCATTCTAGCACGACGGCGTGCGTCACCCGGCACCGCATGATGTAGGGACGCAAGAATGGGAGTGATACCCTGTGTCGCGTTGTTACGCCTGCGCATCGAGCCGTGTCGTCATCCCCGCAAGCGCACTCGGGCCCCGACGGGCAAGGGCAAGGGGTCGTTGCCCTTGATGAGGCATTTTAGTCTCTGCACGTTCTTCTCTTCTTCCCATCTTCTTCCCTTCCTCCCGCAGACATCAGTGTTGATTGGAATGCGCAGACCGTTATTGTTCTCGAAGCGGCCAGCATCAAACCCGCAGCGCAGGATGATCACAGGTTTGACCGGCCTCTTGCTTTGAAGATACCATTATGGACGGCCGCTTCACTTCCGTCTTCCATACCCAGTGCTAGCATTGGTGTAGAGCGCAATTCCGGCTGTTCATGCTGTCAGAATTATCACGGCAATGCTGTATGCGGCATGTCTTGTTTTACGGAGGTGGCGCATGCCGAACGCACAGCGTATTACACTGATTGTTTGTGATGATCCCTCCAGCGGCTGGCACACGACTGAATTGGCTCAATTGGTTGAACACAGGTGCGCTCTCACTGGTGTCTATCAGGTACAATCTACCTGCCACATTCGCGACCGAAATCAAGCCAAGTCACTCGTGAGACCGTCGGGTCACATTCAATCTCTTTACCGCCGGCGATCCATGCCATCTGACCAGTCTAAGCGATGTTGTGATATTCGTTCATTATTAACAGGGACGACACTACATCTGGAGATGACACTGGCAAGTGTGAGATGAAGAAAAGGATCCGCAGGCCGGGTGAGCCCATTATTACAAATAGAGAAGAACTTGTACGGTAACGTCCGAGGCAGAGCGATCTAAACTACTACAGATACATGATGGGGGCAAGAGCATTACGAACACGTACACACACAATAGAATAAAAACCGTTTCCCAAAAGTCCCGTGTTTCCTTCAAGACTGCGTCCTCGGCTCGAGGACGACGGCGAAAGCCCCTGCTTCCGCAATATTACAGGCGCCGTTGCGCCACAAGGTCTTGTGGCGCAAGATCGAGGCGGGACCTCGACCGAAAGTGTCAGACATGAGTGGTGGACACCGGATGGCAGGCCCCGCTGTAGGGGGGGGATCTGCGTGGAGTGCGGCGAAGAGCACGGCTCGTCGCCAAGCGCGGCTGCGAGGGCCAAGTCAGCAACCCGGCGCCAAGGGTGAGTCAGCCCGTTGCGACACGAACCTTGCTCGGTGCGCGTCCCCTTTCTCAGAAGAACACTGCCCCGTTCCCGCTCGCAGCGTTCTTGATGTTCGACTGCGAGGAGGTGTCCTTGGTGCCAGAGGCGACGGGCTTGGCGGCGAGCGCGAAGGCCTTGACGCCGGATGAGATGCGACGAGAGCAAGACATTATGGTTGCGAGGACGAGATGAATAGGGTGGAGTGCTGCGCGGGAGGTCTGTCTCGTCGACGGGAGTGTCTTGAACGTCTGGTGGAGGCAAGCTGGGATGGTGGAACAGCGAGGTGGGTGCGTCCCTTTTATACGACACGAGCCAGTAACTGACGGAATCAGCTGAAACAATGACTAGTGATGGCCTGGCGTGGCAGCTAGTCAAGCACAGTCAGAGAACGCGGCGATGCAGGTACGGTGCCGGGCATCACACTGCCTGGCGAGGACGTACTAGGATTTCGGGAAGCTGATGACATATCGACCAGCCCAGCGGACAGGCCGCGGACACCCCGAAAAGGGCGTGTGCTGCCGGGGCAGCGGCGTACGCCCATAACGAAGCGGTGATATCAGGATGCAAGCCTGTTCGCGGCGGTGAAGCGAGCTGTGCGCAGGCGGGCGCATCAGCTACTGTTGAGATCCTCCAAGCCGCGGCTGCGACAGATTTGGGCAGATCTGGACGAGGACGCGCGCGCGCGCGCGCACGTGACAGCCATCAGCCTCGAGGCTCCGCAGGCCGCCTCGAGGACCCTCCAGGGCCGCAAGCAGTTACCAGGCAGCCCTGTTGGCATCCTTGCAATCCGTGCAGCTCACACGCTGGATTCCCTCCCAAGGTTGGCTGACGGCAGGGGCGGTAGGAACGGGCAGAGAAACGCGGGTCGACAGGCACGGAACAGATGGCGAAGTGCATACGTGTTCGTCGGCCGTGTCCGAAGCGTTCGTCGTCTGTGGGTTGCTGCGCAGATGTGGCGATGTCTGGATGGCCTGATACGTTTGGGGCACTGCGGCGTTGTGCGTCGCGCAATGCTGCGATACACGTCGCCTGCGCTCAGGCACGGAGCCAAACGGCGACTGTTTGACGTGGATGGGCTCGAGCGACGCTCACGTGCCCACGCTTGTTCGGCTTCGGCGCCCCTCGCCAAGGGCTCATATGTCATCCAGCAAACGTCGAACCGTCGAACCTACAGGCAGACAAATCGCGCTTGCGTGGGACCGAACGAGCTGCAGCAGCGAAGCTGTCAGGACGCCAGCAAGACACGCCGCGCCAGACGAGGCCGGGCTCCAATCTGAGACGTTCGCAACAAATGTGCGACGAGCCGTCCCGTTTCGAACCCAGAAGCCTCCCCCCCCACCTCGAGCACGGTCTCCGCGGAGGGTAAATCCGAGGCACAGTGATGCGGACGCGGTGCGCCGCGCTAAGGCCGTCGTGATCGAGCAGAGCCCTGCCTCCGGGCCCGCACAGACCACGAGGGGGCACAGGGCACGTCGCGATACGCCGGCGGAAATGAACGAGACGAACATTGGCAGGGATCACAGGAACTTTGCGCGGAGGCTCTCCACTTGCGTAACGGTGTGCAATAGTGGGACATTGACGGGACTTTTTTGGACTAGTGCGAGTGGGGCTCGCTGGCGTTGGTGGGACATGGGCCGTGGAGATAGTAGTAACTTCGAGGGGCTGAAGCCGACGCGGAGGCTGGTACGCCGGTACCCTGTTACTGCATATGTAGCCTCGCAACGCCACCCGCATGCTAGGTCTCCCTACGACCGCATCGTACATTAGGCTCGCGAACCTTGCCCACACGATATGCCATCACCATTCGTAATGTAAGCCTAAAGCCTCTTAGGCTGAGCGGCGACGACGATAAGCGAGCGCCCGACCCACGGAGGCCAACGCGCCCCGAGCGTTTAGCGGCGTGCCAGCGTTTTTGACGCAGAGAGGCTGCCAGCAGGTTTCAGATCTTCACATGTGATGACACGGTGGCCACATTCGCTTTCCTAAACCGACATATAACAAACGTACACGTTTACACGGGGTTCTGCGTCGCCGTGGCACACGTCGGAAGTCCCTTGGGTTCTGGCCTGGCAGAGGGCAGCGCCGCAGATGGCCTTTTTCTTTCTTTCCCCCTCAGGACACCGTCACGATCAGCTTCCCACTGGATGCGAAGCGTGCGAGACGTCGATCAGCATGCGAAACGGCAACGGGAGAGCGCGCTAGAGAGGGGGGAGAGAGAGAGAGAAACAAAGGACGTACGCGTTTGCATCAGCCTGCATCGTCCTGTGCGCGTCTTGGATCTTCTCGAACGGAAAGACCTCGTGGATGTACGTGCGGATCTTTCCCTCGCCTGTGCTGCCCGTGATCTCGCCCAGGATGTGTTCCTGAAACCTGTATACACAAAGAATGGCGGTGGCCAGTTCAGTGCCATGTCGAGACGTCGCGAGGTGGGTGCGCGCAAAAGAGCGCGGGCGCCAAAAACGGCGGTCCCGTAGAAGGAAAGAACAAGTGTTGGAAAAAAGAAAAGGAAAAAGAAAAAAAAAAAAAAGAGGACGCACTTTGCTATCAGCTCGGCCTGGTACGCCGCAGAGCGGCTGCGCAGCGTCGAGCCCTCGATGTGCAGCCGTTTGTACAGAATCGGGCCCAGGTCCACGTCCTCGACCTTGCTCCCTGGAAGGTGTGCGTGTCAGTCAATGGCGGCGCGGGGAGGGGGAGTCCACGTCCAAGAAAAAAAATTGCTGCAAGATGCGCAAAAAAACGAAAACGAAAAAAAAAACAATACGCGTACCGCTGAGGAAGGCGAGGAGCGTCATGCGCCCGTCGCGCGCGAGCGCGGCGACGTTCTTGTGCCAGTGCGTGCGGCCGACAAAGTCGATGACGACGTCGACGCCCTTGTCGCGCGTGATCCGGCGCGCCTCTTCGCAAAAGTCCTGCGTGCGGTAGTTCACCGCGTGCGTCGCGCCGTGCGGCATCTGCAGCAGGAAGTCGATCTTTGCCTGCGTCGACGCCGTCGCCGTCGCCGTGTTCCTGCCAGGGCGGAAAGAGAGAAGATAGAGCAAAGAGAGACAAAGGGCGGGAGGGGTGTGTGTGTGTGTCAGCGCGGGGTGGTTGCGTGCCGCATGGGATGCGGGAGCGAGAGGGGCCCACTTACGCGCCGCAGAACCGCGCGAGCTGGAGGGCCGCGATGCCGACGCCGGAGGCACCGGCGTGGACAAGGACGTCGTCACCTGGCTTGCATTGTCCGATCAGGACGAGTGCTTGATAGGCTGGGTGGGGCGCGCGGGGCGGGCCAGCGCGAATCAGCATCGTTTGTGACGGGGCGAAAAATGCCCGCCTGGGCACACGCACCAGTCAAGAAGCTCTCGGGGATGCTCGCGGCCTCTTCCCAGGTCAGGTGCGCAGGCTTGGGCATCACGTTCGTCTCCGGGAGGCGGATGTATTCCGCGTACGCGCCCTGCGGAGGCCCGTCAGGTCAGGCAGTCCGTAACACTCCGTGATCGCGCAGAGCGGTTCCGCAGG
>NW_006767640.1:790033-791757 GCF_000300595.1 Phanerochaete carnosa HHB-10118-sp | reverse complement strand
AGAGCAAAGAGAGACAAAGGGCGGGAGGGGTGTGTGTGTGTGTCAGCGCGGGGTGGTTGCGTGCCGCATGGGATGCGGGAGCGAGAGGGGCCCACTTACGCGCCGCAGAACCGCGCGAGCTGGAGGGCCGCGATGCCGACGCCGGAGGCACCGGCGTGGACAAGGACGTCGTCACCTGGCTTGCATTGTCCGATCAGGACGAGTGCTTGATAGGCTGGGTGGGGCGCGCGGGGCGGGCCAGCGCGAATCAGCATCGTTTGTGACGGGGCGAAAAATGCCCGCCTGGGCACACGCACCAGTCAAGAAGCTCTCGGGGATGCTCGCGGCCTCTTCCCAGGTCAGGTGCGCAGGCTTGGGCATCACGTTCGTCTCCGGGAGGCGGATGTATTCCGCGTACGCGCCCTGCGGAGGCCCGTCAGGTCAGGCAGTCCGTAACACTCCGTGATCGCGCAGAGCGGTTCCGCAGGAAGAAGCTCGTGTACACGCACCCCGAGGGCCAAGCCAATCACCGCGTCCCCGACATGGACCTTCTCACCCGTGTCTTGGCCCAGTTCCGCGACTGTTCCGGAGAACTCGACGCCCAGGATGTCCGGTGCGCCTGGGGGCAGGGGATAGCCCCCCTCGCGTTGCATGATGTCCATGCGGTTCAAGCCGAAGGCCTTGATCTGCGAGAAGCTGCGTGTCAGTTTTGGGGTGTGTGGGCCCCAGCTGTGGTGCGGTACCTTGACGAGGACTTGGCCGCGTTGTGGCACAGGCCGCTCGATCTCACCGATGTAGAGGTTCTCAACGGGGCCCTTGCCGTCTTTGATGACGACTGCACGCATGGTAGGCATGGCTACTGGGATCTTGTGCTGCAAGGGGTATCAAAGCTACCTGAAGTGAGGTAATGTTGGAGGGCGTGTGCGGTAACATCAAGAAACGAGGGGAGCAGACCTGAGGACGACCGGTCGTGATCGCTTTCGTTGACGACTGTCGGAAGAGGGAGCACGTAGTCCCGAACGACCTGTATTTATGCGTCCAGGCAGGAGAGTGCGCATGGGTGCAGGCCTAAGGCGAAGAATGACGCAACCCGGCATGTCGACCTTCCTTCCGCATTAGGCAGGTGCTGTAGTTCGTGCGTTGGGCCATGCAATGCGGATGGGAGGGACGCTCCAGATGGATCGTGGGTATGGAGATGGGAGGCGTCGACTTGATCCTAGTCGTTATGAGTGTATCGATATATCACTCTAGCCCCACGCTAGCTTCCCGAGAAGCGGAAGAACGTCGGCATCATCTCATGACCGACTCACGACGCGGAGCGAAAGTACAAAGGGAATCCCAGAGCCCATAAGCAGGCATGTGGGATTCAGGGAGCTCTGGCATTGTTCAGAGTACAGATATCCGCCCAGGGAATGATGAACGCCAGCCTCGTGTCCGGTCCGAGCTCTGCTCACGGTGGGAAGAAAGGGCACTGAGGTAGACGCCCGCCTAACGGTGTATGATCTCACCGCAAGCAAAGGACAATAGAGGGTCTCTCCGAAACCTTCATGAGCTAAAGGATCCGCTAGTGAAACTTCTCCCGCTTGGTCGGAGGCCACGGTGCTAGAGCTTCATTATGTGCCGAGGGCGCAAACGCCCACGGGTCCCCCCACTTCCTTCCTTCGGACGGGACGAAGCGCAGAGATATAGAGTGCTGCCTAACGGCATCCGCTAGCACCAGCTTCTCGACTTCCGACGCATCGGAA
>NW_006767640.1:784685-788072 GCF_000300595.1 Phanerochaete carnosa HHB-10118-sp | reverse complement strand
GCTGTAGTTCGTGCGTTGGGCCATGCAATGCGGATGGGAGGGACGCTCCAGATGGATCGTAGGTATGGAGATGGGAGGCGTCGACTTGATCCTAGTCGTTATGAGCGTATCGATATATCACTCTAGCCCCACGCTAGCTTCCCGAGAAGCGGAAGAACGTCGGCATCATCTCATGACCGACTCACGACGCGGAGCGAAAGTACAAAGGGAATCCCAGAGCCCATAAGCAGGCATGTGGGATTCAGGGAGCTCTGGCATTGTTCAGAGTACAGATATCCGCCCAGGGAATGATGAACGCCAGCCTCGTGTCCGGTCCGAGCTCTGCTCACGGTGGGAAGAAAGGGCACTGAGGTAGACGCCCGCCTAACGGTGTATGATCTCACCGCAAGCAAAGGACAATAGAGGGTCTCTCCGAAACCTTCATGAGCTAAAGGATCCGCTAGTGAAACTTCTCCCGCTTGATCGGAGGCCGCGGTGCCAGAGCTTCATTATGTGCCGAGGGCGCAAACGCCCACGGGTCCCCCCACTTCCTTCCTTCGGACGGGACGAAGCGCAGAGATATAGAGTGCTGCCTAACGGCATCCGCTAGCACCAGCTTCTCGACTTCCGACGCATCGGAATCCAGCGACGCGCTCGACACAGTAATCTGTGATGTTTCCCAGGGCCCCTGGGGGCACCGGACCTGACGCATGAGGTCAGACGGGCCAAATATTGTCGGACAAAGGGCGGAGAGCGCGCCGGGTCATGCTTGCGCCCACCGCCCGTCGACGGCGGCGTGCGAGGGCGTTGTGGCGTCACATGCGCATGCGGGGGAGATCGAATATTTACAGCTCCACATGCTGCTCGATTCCCGCGAGGCTTTCCGGGGGTTCAGACGCCGGCGAAAACGCCTGCCGTAGAGTGGACGGCGTAAACCCCGGGGATCGATGTTCCTCGTCGCGCTCGTGCCGCAGTGCACCTAAGTGCCTTGTACAGTCGCATGACTTAATGCTAAGGTTCGCAAGCTTGGTAACCGAGTGCCCATGCTAGCGGCCGGATGTCTGAGGAGAGGCTACGATCGCGGCAGAAACACCGGCAGCAATGCTTGCGCATCCGAAGCATAGCAAGCATATCGCCGCGAAGGATAAGGGAAACGAGTGCCCCTCTGCTCTGTAAGGTAGCAGGAGCTCGCAGCTCGTACAATTGCGGGCGTCGAACAAAGCTATGTGACGCCCATATCCTCGCATTTCGGTGGCACAGGTTCACAGGGCAAGTGTTCTGAAGCGTTTGTCTGCAACGCGAAGCGTCCATGCAGGCGCACAAGCCCGGCTTCTAGACAGCCTCCCGAGCTCGAGGCTCTGCAGATCTCGCTCGATATGTGCAAGCGGCCCATACGCTCCCACCCTGTGCGCATCTTTTCGCGCGCTCGTAGCCACCGTGCGACGTCGGCGCCCATCCGATCTGTTCTGCTGGTCCCCCCTCAGGTGTGCCTGTGCGACGCCGACTCCGGGGAGATGCGGTGTCTGGGGCTGGCAACAATCGTATATAGGGCCTGGCCGCGGAGGGGGGGAAACCAACCAACCCGCCAAGCCAGACGTCAGCCTTCTGCCAGACATTGTCCCCACACCTGCAGCCTTAAGCAGCCCACTCGCCGCCCACTCGCCGCCCACCCGTATAACCGCACGAAAAGATGTCCACCTCCTCCGCATACGCCGCCCTCCTGGCCACGTTCGCGATGCCCGCCAGCGGCGCACACGACGCACACGCAGCACACGCAGCACACGCAGCACACGCAGCACACGCAGCACACGCAGCACACGTCCCGCTGCACACCCTCGCCGCGCCCGCCGTCACGACGTTCGAGCACACGAAGCGTGCGGCCGTGTCGCGCCCGAGCTCGCCTGGCCCGCGCACGCGCGCACGCACACACCACAACAGCATCAAGGCGAGCGCGGACTCGTACGCCCCTGTGTTCTTCTGAGCACCAGCCCCCGCCCCCTGCCCCCCACCGCCCGCCGCCGCCGCCCCGCCCCGCCCCGCCACTGGCACTGCAACCGTCGCAGCTGCCACTGCACCGCTCTGCATGCCCCTAGTACACGACGAGCACCGTGTGGATCCGAGGGCTCTTGCTTCTTCGGCATTCGGTGTCTCGGACACCCGCTGGGCCTCGTCGTCGCTCCGATGTTGCGAGCCCACGCAGCACACACCAGCACATCGTATCGCCCGTCTTTGGCTTGCGCTGCGCCTTCGGTCCCGAGGCCGAGGCGCAGCGAGCAAGACGGCATAACTTATCAACTTGGGAGGGAGTCGTAAATTATCGGATGTTGAGAGTGGTTAGCCGAAAGTTATGGGAGAGGGTGCGTTTGTCTGCATGAACACTCTTAGCATAATAGGACATGTGCATCTCGTAAGACAAGTACAGTATCTGTTGTAATAGCCCCCAGCTGTAGTTCTCATCCTAGTCACAAGTTTACCTTTAGTAGTAGTATATATTCCGTCAACTGGTAATCAACATTCTGCTACATCTGAAAGGGACGTCAGGAAGCTAGCAGTCGTGTGCCGTTGCAACCCTGCACAAGACACGCACAAGATCTCGCCCAGCCCATCAGATAACATGCACCGCGCGAGTAGATCCAACCAGCCATAACGAACAACAACGCAGCAGAACAACGGGACACTGCGCCCAAAAAAACCCTACAGACCCTTCCTCCCAACGAGCCCCTCCTTCGCACTGCGCCTCGCCCTCAACACCCTCTCCTTCTTCAGCGGCGCAGCAACAGCCTTGCGCTTTACGACCTCCGTCATCTTCGCGCGCGTCGGCACCTTCCCCTCCTCCAGCTCCAGCTCCAGCTCCAGCGCACCCGCACCCGCCCTCGCGTCATCCGTACGCTCGGCGCTGGCCTTCTTCTCCTTCTGCGCCGGCCTGCCGCCGCCCCCGGGCGCAGACTCCGCCGCATCAGCCTGCTGCTGCTGCTGCTGCTGCTTCTGTTGCTTCTGTTGCTTCTGCTTCTTCTGCCGCTGCTGCTGCTGCCTCGTGCGGGGCGGCACGGCGGCGGCGGCGCCCCCGGTGGCGTCGTCCGCGGAGGCGTCCGTGGCGCGTGCGGGTGCTGACGAGGTGGCAGTCGGGGGCCCGGGGTTGGCCTTGCTCTTGCCCTTCTTCTTCTTCTGCGTCTCTGGCGCCTGCGCCGGGGCTTCTTCTTCTTCTTCGTCTGCAGGCGCGGCGGGTGCGGCGGGTGCGGGTGCGGACGGGGTCGGGGTCAGGGGCGCGGCGGGCTTCGCTCTGCTCTTGCCCTTCTTCGTCGCGCCGAGCGTCTGCGCGGGGGCTTCTTCGGGCGCTGCTGCGTTCTGTGCGCTCTTTGGTGTTTTGGGTGCGGAGGGCGCAGGCGCGGGCGCGAGGGAGGCGGGGGG
>NW_006767640.1:781441-783795 GCF_000300595.1 Phanerochaete carnosa HHB-10118-sp | reverse complement strand
CTCCTGCAGTCTTTCTTGTCGTCGTGTCTCGTGCTCGAGAAGGGCGTCCAGAGCGAGTTTGCACTGGTCTGCCGAGACATGGTCGTCGATAAGGTCTGTTACCCCCATTTTGAAGTCGGCGTCGGCGTAGAGAAGGAGAAAAGACTGAGGGTGCCCGATGGCAAGCAGAGGTCGCAGAAGCCAATTGTAGGTGCCGCCTCCAGAGTAAATTTCTGCGGCGATCTTGCCACGTGCTACAGGCGCTTAATAACATGGTAGCATTGGGGACTCGAGGAGTCGAGAAGGGGGGAAAGATGAAAAAATTGCTACGTGTTCTAATATATTGTAGCATGCAAGGTCATGTAAGACACCAGCCAGGCTCGAGAGCACGTGTCGGCCCGCTCGGATTCACGGTCATGCTCCACGCGAACACCCGAGGTCTCCTTACCCACGACGATAACGCTCCCCGCGCTGCTCGTGTTGCGCATGCACACCGACCAGCCTCGAGCTGTCCGACATGTATCTCGCCTCTGCACCTCTCATTTCTCTCGCTTTCGCCCTCTCGGCGCTCGCCGCCCCCGACCTCGGTCGCCTGAAGCGTCCTCTCGAGCTCGTCGTCCTGCAGGACTGCGAGGGAACCTGCGACATACTGACCTTGCGGGACGCGCAGCATGTGCGCGGCCTGCCTCCCCGCGGCGTTCATACTGGCAGGCTGCCGACCCAGTCAGGCCAAGAGCGCATCAGCTTCGTTTCCTACGACGAACACACCCTCTGGCGTGCCGCACAATCCCAGTGCGGCACCTTGGACACGGCCGCGCTCATCCCAGACGACACCAGCCAAGCATCGCAGCAGAGCGTGCTGACGAGCCCACAGCTGAAGTACTCCACCAACCTCGTAGGCAAGGCCCCGCCCATGCAGGTTCACCGTCTCATCAAGTCTGGCGACTCGAGCAACCGCGTCGATCTCGTGTTTTTCTCAGACGGCTGTACGTGTCTCGCTGTCGTTTCGTCTGGTTCGTCCGACTGATTGAGCAGACACCGACGGCGAGCATGCCAAGTTTCTTGAAGACGCGAAACGTCTTGCCGAAGACGTGTCGTACAACCAGACTTTCAACACCGTGAAGCCGCTTTTGAACTTCTGGGCTGCGTTCACGCCTAGCAAGGAGGCGAGTAGTCTAGACATGCCGGACGATACATCTTGGCTGAGACTGGCACAGAGCGGCGTTGGTGTCGGTGGAAAGCCTAAAGAGTAGGCGCCCGCCAGAGTTTTACTGCTACATATCACCGATAAAGTCGTTCATAGCACGGTCTTCGGACTGTATCGCGACGGCACCGAACTTCGTGGCGTATTGTACTCCAAACCAGAGGTTGCCAGGGCTGCATGCTTGTCCCTGGGAGATGCATGCGACTACCCGATTCTCATGGGCAACGATCCGCTCTCCGGCGGTACGTTCCATCTAACGGATCTCGCACCAACATGCTAACTGTTCAGCCAGGGCTGGGAGGAGAATTCACGTAGGCGATCCAAACACGCACACTACGAGCTCAGAACCTGACGTTCCCGTGCAGTGTCATCACCCCGTCTCTCGCCAACGGCCCTCTGGTGCTCAGGTGCGCTACCCCCGCCACGCCGCCTTGCGCGCGCACGTCCCGCTCACGCGCCTCCCCCCAGACACGAGCTCGGCCACTCCATCATCGATGTCGGCGAAGAGTACGACGGCGGGTACGCCTACTTCGGCGTGAACGCCGCCGCGAACCTCTCCACCGTGCCCTGGGCGCACTGGCTCACCCCGTCCCCAACGACAGACGCGGCGCCAGCCGCAGCGCACAGCGAGCGCGCCGCGATGCCGCTGCAGGCGTACGCGTGGACGCTGCTCAACACGAGCGCGCCGTGGACGGCGCGCTTCGCCGCGGCGGGCACGTACGCCCGGCACCTCGTCCGCTTCTCGCTGTCGGGCGTGCCCGCCGCGGCCGACCTGCGCGTCGCGCTCGACGGCGCGGACCTCGCCTGGGAGCCGCGCCCCGGCATCGGCCGCGACCGCTGGCACTACGACGTCTACCGCGCCGGCGGGCTCGCGCAGGGCGCGCACGAGGTCGAGTTTGCGCTCGTGAACGCGGCGCGCGAGGGCGACGCGCAGATGTGTAGTGTGGAGGTGTTGGAGTTTGGGGATGAACATGAGTTGCGTGTTTTTTAATTTTATTTCGGCGTTGTTTTTAGCGTACTGGGCTGAACGTCCCCCAACTCATTCGTCCAGGTTCAACGCGACCCCGGGGCACTACAGCATGTACCCAACGTGAGCGTTTCCCATCCCCAACACTCCCCTATCACCTCGCACACATACTGACACACACGCGCACACACTACCGCGACACAG
>NW_006767640.1:763960-781421 GCF_000300595.1 Phanerochaete carnosa HHB-10118-sp | reverse complement strand
GAGCGCGCCGTGGACGGCGCGCTTCGCCGCGGCGGGCACGTACGCCCGGCACCTCGTCCGCTTCTCGCTGTCGGGCGTGCCCGCCGCGGCCGACCTGCGCGTCGCGCTCGACGGCGCGGACCTCGCCTGGGAGCCGCGCCCCGGCATCGGCCGCGACCGCTGGCACTACGACGTCTACCGCGCCGGCGGGCTCGCGCAGGGCGCGCACGAGGTCGAGTTTGCGCTCGTGAACGCGGCGCGCGAGGGCGACGCGCAGATGTGTAGTGTGGAGGTGTTGGAGTTTGGGGATGAACATGAGTTGCGTGTTTTTTTAATTTTATTTCGGCGTTGTTTTTAGCGTACTGGGCTGAACGTCCCCCAACTCATTCGTCCAGGTTCAACGCGACCCCGGGGCACTACAGCATGTACCCAACGTGAGCGTTTCCCATCCCCAACACTCCCCTATCACCTCGCACACATACTGACACACACGCGCACACACTACCGCGACACAGATTCTCGCTCGAGAACACGACGACGTACCGGCCGACGAACGAGGACTGCCTCATGCGCCAGGTCACGACGGCCGACTTCTGCAGCGCCTGCACCGAGGGCCTCTGGACCGCGCTCCTGCGCCGCGTCGACCCCATCGACGCCCTCACCGCGCGCTGCACCCCCGGCGCCGCGCCCGGCACCGTCGACCTCGCCGCCGAGCTCCGCCTCGTGCCGCTCGCGGCCGCCCACGCAGACTCTGCGACGACTAAGGAGCAGGAGGCGGCGATCGAGGGGGAGGAGGCGGCGATCGAGGGGGAGGCGGCGGCAGGCGCGAGCTACACGGTCGCGTGGACGCAGGACGGCGCGGCGCTGCCGCGCTTCGCGAACGCGACGCGGCTCGCGGTCAGGGGCGTGCGCGCGGACGCGGTGTTCGCCGTCGACGTCGCGTTCGCGACGGACGAGGTGCGCGTCGACCGGGACGGCCTGCTCGCGTCGCACCGGGACATGGCGCTCGCGGAGCTCTGCGCGCTGTGAACGCACTCGGTCGGACGGTTTTGGGAGGGGGATACGGATGTAATATTGTACCTAGGGTATGGAGGCTGCTAGTGAGAGGTATAGGTGATTAGGGATAAAGGAAGAAGGGTGTTATTTCTAAACATTGTACAAGCGAAAATGTGAATGAGAAGGGCCTGGACCGTGGATAATAAGCCAATAAGTTGCGTGCGAGACGGGCGGCTGAAGAAGAATGCGCGGCAGAGCGGGGTTACAGCACAACGGACGAAGAAAGGCAGCAAAAGTGGTAAGACACGGCCGTACGAGAGAACGCAGAAGAGTGCCCAAGCGATATTGCCGACAGTAAAAGCAAGAAGGGCTGACGGCAGAGATCCAGGAGAGGTGCAGAGAGTCCACGCATATCGTCACATGATGACACATTTGCAACACCCGCCTCCTCTGCTTTCATCCTCCTCACCCACCTCACTTCTCGGCCGGTTGTCAGACGACGCCCGTATGACACGGATCTCTGGTATTGGAACAGGCGCAATGTACTGCGAGAAGGGCGCAGGCGACTCTGGGCGGACAGGACTCGTCGACAACCGTGGTGGTGGAGACAACGGCGCCTGCAGCATTGGCGCCTTGTTGACCACCTTTGGTTGTGGCCCTGGCTCTAGCTCTGGTGGTGGCTGCTGCTCGTCGATAGGAGCAAGATCGTCAACGTCTTGATCGAAGTCATCCATAAGTATCTCCTCGTCGCGTGTATCGGTTCGGCCACGGTATTTCGAGTGGTCGAAGCCAAACGTGCCCGGAGCCTGTGTACAAAAAGGCGTGAGGCAAGGAGTAGATTATCTGGTGCACCATACGTACCGGCTCGATGACACGCTTTGCACGCTGCTTTGGCTTCGGGGTGCCGTCAGCGGGCACGTAGTGGTCTTCGAGCCCCTTCTTGCGAGCGACTACCGGCAGGACCACCTGAAACAGAGGTGAGAAGGCAGGAAACGTGGCAGATAAGCGAGAACCGCACATCATCCCAATTACCAGACTTCGGCACCGGCTGAGTCCACGAGGGAACTGCGTGCATGACGTCATCTCCTTCGGGAGCAGGATATTGTGCGACCGACTCTCTCGACCGGGTGTCCTTCTTTAGCGTGGTCTTTGGCTTCGCTGGTGGTTTCTTGGTGCGCTTCGCAGGAGCAGGCGTAGTCGCCGCAGGACCCTTTGCTTTGCGCTTTGCGGCAGTCGTAGCAGCGGCAGGCTTAGGCGCAGCTTGAGATAAGGGAGGAGGGGAGGCTTTGGGAGTAGGTGGAACTTCGAGCGGCGGGGGCGATGCACTCGTCGGGGTGCCGGAGCGGGAGCCAGGATTCCGTGAGGTAGGCGTAGGTATTCGACTTTTGAACCCAG
Source organism: Phanerochaete carnosa HHB-10118-sp (assembly GCF_000300595.1). Lineage (NCBI taxonomy): Eukaryota > Fungi > Basidiomycota > Agaricomycetes > Polyporales > Phanerochaetaceae > Phanerochaete > Phanerochaete carnosa. The sequence goes on along the minus strand of NW_006767640.1, from coordinate 779,051 downwards.
AGGCCTTAGATCTACTAGTGTAGGAGAATCACTGCGGTCTAATGAGTGTGGGGGAGACACCGCGCCGTTATCTCCTCCGTATGCCGTAGTGTCCTCCTCATAGTACTCCTCGTCCTCGTACGCCTCTTCGTCCGTGTCGATATCTGTTGGTGGCCTTTCGTTCAACACGAATGATCCATGTCCCAGCTTACTATCCTCGTCCAGATATATGCTCTCCCTGGCACCCACGCTCTCTGCCCTCGACCTCGTCGTTGGACGACTGTGAGCAGCATCCCTACCACGAGAATTCGAGCGCGACCGTGACGAGGAGGAAAGGGCTGTTCGTGAAGACGCTTGTCGTAGCGTGTGGCCATAGTTGGCGATATCTAGCATCTCTAGCCGCTTGCCCACCCGGAGTTCGCCAACGCCTCCGTTACGTGACACGTCGCCGCGGTACCAATGTTCGTACGGCCGCTCTTCAGAGTCGTTAGACATTCGAGGGTAGTCGTCGTCATAGCCGCGACGCGAGCTTGAGTTGTAGGGGGACCTCTCGTCCACCGACTCTGGCGCGCCTGACTGAGACGACTTGGCTCTCGACCGCGGACTAACAGAGGATGGCTGGCGACCTTCTGCCACCGGCCATAGATCGGTGGCCAACTCAGGGCCGTAGGCAGCGCCGTTTGTCTTGTAATGCCCGTTCCTGCTATCGCCCCGTGTGTTCATGGCCACGCTATGCAAGGACGGTTGGTAACTGCTCGACACGCTGCCCGTGCGCCCCCGAGAAACTGGTATTCGAGTTGAATGCACGGAAGACGACATTGGCGAGCTTGAGCGCGAGGTAGCATCAGCCGGCAGCGGCGGTGCGCTTTGCGACAATAGTGGCTCAAAGGGAAATGGTTGTGAAACCGTGCGATTACGCTGAAACGAGCCCGAACGAGCGCGGGAAGTGTCTGCCGTACGCGACTGCTGCATGCTTGGTCGTGGAATGGCGCTGGGTTTTGAAGAGGTTGGGGTAGCTGCTCTGTTTCTGGAGGCGAAGGTCGAGCTCGAAGCAAGGGAAGTGTCCGGCCCGTCTATGGACGCAGCCGACATTCGCTTTGCCAACAAATGGCTTTCAGTCTCCAGACCTATGAAGCATCGTTGCAATAATCGAACGGATTGTAATGGCTGGGGTACGCACGCTTGCGCAGAGCTGGTACAATTGCTTCATCCCAGGCTGGTTCACGAGAGAAGGTAGAACGCGACGGATGGATCGTCGCAAGGGCCATTTCCAGTGGAGAGAAGTAGGATTAGTTGGCGCAAATCCGTCCAGATAAACAAATGTCAGAGAATTAAGAAAAATGAGAGTGAGAAGTTGGACAGAACGGAGAATGATGAGCTCGATGTCGGCAGCGGCGACCTGGAGGTCGCGAACCTTTTTCAATAGGGTTTCGTGAGACAACCGCGTGATAGCCATCATATTTGGAAAGATAGCTCCAGAAGTAGACTTGTCGGATAATATAACTCTTAACAGGCTCGATAAACCGTCGTTGGCACTTTGGCAGAGACCACCACTCGAGTCGACTGTACAGTCGCTTTCTTGACGTGTACCCAAACCGTGAACGTCTAATCAGCAACCGACCTTTCAAGGAAATGCTATAAGGAGCAGGTCTCTTTGCTACCCTCATCACTTTGTCTCCCACACGACGCGAACACAACTGCAAACATGACTTCGCCTCCGAGATATTTGTCCTCTCACAAGATGCTTAGTGCCTTTGTATGTTTCCATCAAGCCTGCGTGTGGGAGTCGAGCTTGACTTTGAGGGCATAGCAACTAGGCGACTCGTTAGGCAAAGGCGCGTTCGGGCAGGTTTATCGTGAGTGAATGGACGCGTATTCGCTCGGTTCCGCGCTTGAACGCCACGGACAGGTGCTTTGAACTGGGAGACCGGCGAGACAGTCGCCGTCAAGGAGATTCAGCTCAGTAACATACCAAAGAGCGAGATAGGGCAGATTATGGTAAGCCTAGCGTGCAAGGTCGCGTCGCAAAACGTGCTCACTGGTCCAGTCCGAGATTAACTTGCTGAAGAATCTCAATGTACGTCATTATGCCTCCGTGTCTCACCCATAGAAATAATTCCGCTACGCAGCATCCGAACATTGTCAAGTATAAAGGCTATGAGAAGACACCAGAGTTCCTCTACATCATCCTAGAGTGTGCTCATCCTCTCCATCTCATGAACGTCGGCGCTGAGGTATAAACGCGTAGATTTTGCGAGAACGGTTCACTGCACAATATATGCAAGCGTTTCGGCAAGTTCCCAGAAACCCTCGTAGGCGTGTACATCTCGCAAGTGTTGGAAGGTCTCATGTATCTTCACGAACAAGGTGTCATACACCGTGACATCAAGGGTGCCAATATCCTTACGAACAAGGATGGCTGCGTCAAACTTGCAGATTTCGGCGTCGCAAGCAATGCAGCCGCGACAGCGGTTCGAGAGAATGAAGTTGTTGGAAGCCCATACTGGAGTGCGTACTGCAGTTACCTGGCCCACTGTACTAAGTTGACTGTATGCAGTGGCACCCGAGGTAATAGAGCAGTCTGGCGCAACAACCGCTTCAGATATCTGGTCCGTGGGGTGTACGGTCATTGAACTGCTCGAAGGAAAGCCTCCCTACCATTTCCTAGACCCCATGCCCGCGCTGTTTCGCATTGTACAAGACGATTGTCCGCCCATTCCTGAGGGCGCGTCACCTGTCGTAAAGGACTTTCTATACCACTGTTTCCAAAAGGATCCCAACCTCCGTGTCTCTGCGAAGAAGCTCCTCAAACACCCGTGGATGGCTGCATCCAAGCGGCAAATTTCCGGAGACAAAGGGGCAGACAGTTCGAACAAGCGGCCGTTGAGCAACTACAATTTTAATGAGGCTGTCCTCAAAGTGCAAGAATGGAACGAAGCACTTAAATGTATGCGGTTCTTTCGCCCATCTTGTATTCCACTAACCCTTCTATAGCCCCGTCGAAACCGGCCAAACACCCTACTAAGCGTCCAAACCTCGATGGCGACGGTCGGCACTCTCCACTGCAGCCATTGGACTTTGGCCCCGCCTCCAAGACCCCATTGGCATCTTCGCAAGGTCTAAGTGCATCGAACTCGGGACAGAAGCCTGCTAGCCTACTGCTGCGACCTAACCCTACACAAGCGCCCAAGACTCCAGCCATGCCCACACCTCTTGGACACATTCGTGAGACCCTGCCCATACCTTTCGTGCTCCAGCAGCCCGAGGAGCAGACCGATAACTGGGACGATGACTTCGAGGAAGGGATCTCTCTAACTAAGTTACAAGGCTAGTCTTGGTGTAGTCTCGTATGCATGGTGTCTCTGACTTTATATTAGCATTGGAGAAGACCACCACTGAGGGCGGAGAGGAGAAGCAAGAAGTTGAAGATAACGGACAAACTATCAGGCCATCGTCTCGCAGTCCGAGCGTAGTTCCATCACCGCTCCCGGTTTCGAAGCCACCTGCCGCTGACATAGAGCCAATCGTCGAGGATCTAGACTTTGACTTCGCTGAGGATGACGACAATCTCCAAGCAAAGGTCGCCGACTTCAAGGTCAGTATCGTGGTGTCTGTTGCAGATGTAGCTGGTATTAAGCGCGTCCGTAGAAGAAAATCTCCGTCCGCCGCGGTCTCTTCCATCCAGACGACATCAAGATCGTTGGACTCATGCCAACATCGCCTGGCCCGAAGACAGCACCGCTCCCTGTGCTCTCCCACAAGCCCTCGCGACCGTCCCTCAACCCGCTTTCATCTGGTAGTAGCACGCCTAGTCGTGGCCACCAACGATCCTCGTCATCTGTGGGTTCGAACGGCGGCTCGGCTGGGCGCGCAGAGGCCAGGAGACTGCACAGTCAGTCTGAATTCGGGAAATACACCGAGGATGATGATGAAGACTACGAGGATATTTTTGACAAGGTCAATGGCAACTGTATGTGTACGTTCGCAAGTGAAATTCACTTTATCCAACTCAAATTGTCTAGCTACACATCCGATGCAAACCCTGCAGCTTAACACTCGCCTGTCCAACGAGTCATGGGTATGACCTTCGTGATCCGTGGTAACGTATATTGACGTTTGCTTTCCTAGTTGGGTGATGACGATGACGACGAGGATCCGTTTGCGGACGTGAGTAGCATTCAGTCTAAAACACCCAAACCGCTCATCGAAACGGTTTTCGCAGATCGACGAAGGCTTTGCCGAAGAAGACCTAGAATCGAACCTCCAGCGCGACAAGTATGCTCGACTGTGCAATAGCGTCAACCTGCTTATAGACGAGCTAACGCCGTCCGCCCCGGACTTCCAGCTGCGTGAGGCATGCGATCAGCTGGTAAGGACTAAGCCGTCTTGTGCCTTGCAAACTAATAATGACGACGTTGCAGCTTGCTATCATTGTCGACGCGCCGGAGATGCAGTCACAGCTCGTGTCAGCGCATGGGATGCTTGCTATCATGGAGGTGCTCGAGAGTCGAATATCTCGAGAGGTGGCGTTGAGATTGTTGCAAATCGTGAACGCTGTGAGTCCTCGCTTCAGGCAACTCTCGACCCTCGCTGACTCGTCGGCTAGCTGGTAACATCTGACATGGGCTTCTTGGAGAGCTTCTGTCTGATAGGGTGCCTAAAATTTATTTGTCTATGCTGGTTTTGAGACTAACAGAGTTCTAGCGGAATACCTGTGATGATGGAGTTTACCTCCAAGAAGCATTCACCGGAGTGTCGACTGGAAGCATCTAATTTTATCCGTTTGCTTTGTCATTCCTCCGTCCTGACCCTGCAGATGTTCATCTCGTACGTTGCTTGCACCCCGACTTGTTCTGCCAATGCTGATATCTGTTCCACAGATGCCGCGGTTTGAGGGTCCTTGTCGACCTCCTCGACGAAGACTACACGGAGCAGAGCCAGCTTGTGATCCATGCCCTAAACGGGATCTGCAGCGTCTTCGAGCTCCAGAGCCCGACGACCAAGAATGACTTCTGCCGGATGTTCATCCGTGAGGGCCTGCTTGACCCGCTTTCCTCGGCGCTGCTGAACATTATGACGAGCCGCGGCGAAACGGCGGCAGAGATGAACGGGAAGATCATCCAGATCGTTTTAGTCTTCTGCCAGGTCTCGCAGTCGGATATTCATGTGCGTAATGCACTCGGGACACGGAAGGTCGTCAGACGTGCGTCGTCTTTGATTCCCTGGAAATCGTTTGGACGTATTAAAGGAAATAACAGGTCTGTTGCGGGCATGCGAGTTGCTCGAACCGGAGTACTTGGTCAACGTGCTCAAGGCGGTAAAGCATCTATCTATGAGCGCGACACTACTCGAAGTGTTGCAGAACGCCAATGCGATCGATATCCTTGTCAAGATACTCGAAGAACAAAGCTCCGGGCCGTACAGTGCTGTATGTCCAGTCTCATCCACCCGTTCTAGCTCTACCTAATGCGACACTACCACACAGGAAATTTGCAACCATGTCTTCCAGACGTGCTACAATCTCTGTCGCCTCAACAAGTCTCGACAGGAGGAGGCAGCGCAGGCTGGTATCGTTCCATGTCTCGTACGGGTGCTCCCGACGAAGTCACCTCTCAAGCAATTTGCTCTTCCTATCCTCTGCGACCTGGCCAGCGCTAGCAAGAGCTGTCGCATCCTGCTTTGGCAGCACGATGGCTTCTCTCTGTACGTCAAACTATTAGATGATCCGTACTTCCAAGTTAGTGCACTGGAAGCCATTTTTGCGTGGTATGTTCGCACATAGCTGTCTAGACTTTTCTATCATCTGACATGTTACCCAGGTTAACAGACGAGACCCATCGAATCGAGGATCAGCTCCTCAAACCCGACGCTCTCGACGCGCTGCTCCGGTGCTTCGTCAACTCCAAAGCGAACTCGTTCGAGAACCTGCTCGAAGCGTTCTACAAGCTTTGCCGCGTCTCGACGTTGGTGACGATCGGCATCGCCAAGTCACAGTTCTTCAAGCGTACCGTCGAGAAACTGGGCCACAGCAAGCCACACGTGCGGCTGCACCTGCTCAAGCTCCTCAAGTGGGTCTGCGAGGTGCACCCGAACCGCGCGACACTCATCGAGCGCTTCGGTCTGCACGACGTCGTGCGCAAGCTCAGCGCCGACGACCCCGCCGTGCTCGTGCGCCAGCTCGCGGGCGAGCTCCTCCCGCTGCTCGCGCCCGCGCTGCGGCCGGCGCATGCACGCAGGGGCAAGGGCACCGAGAGCCCCAAGGCGGCCATCGCGCCGAAGAAGATGCGCAGGACAGCGTCCGAGGGCGCGGCGTCGATCGCGTCGCCGCTCACTGGCAGGCACGTGCGTGCGGCGACGAGGGCCGTAGGAGGCCTCTCTGCGAGTAGGGCCACACGGCAGTCGCCCAGCGATGCGTCGTTCCTGTCGGACGTCTCCTCGACCGGCACGTCGCCGCGGTAACAGCCCCGCTGGACACCCGCAGTCAACAACCATCCCCGTCCGTTTCTTCGTTCCCTTAGACGTCATCTCTTCGCCTTTCTGTCTCCCTCGCCCTTGCTTGCTTTGCACGTTTTGCACACACGCGCTTTCAGCATTTGCATTTTTGCAGCTCCTTTTGCTCGTCGCATAATGTATCGAATACCCTATTGTAACAGTAAATTGGCAGGATCTGCGGGAATTATGGCTATACATACTAGCGATGGCATGTCACAGGACTGCTCCCGCGAGGCTCGAAGTAGCTGTGTCAATTGAGAGGTTTCCGTTCGGCCGCGACCCTGCTACCAGCTGTTAGCTTCCGGCCGACAGTTTTACGAGAGGCGGGACTTCAAACTTGCAAGTCTCGCCGCATACTGAGCTGGTCGTGCCTGGCTATCCTTTACTCTGGGTAGGTGCAATTGAGCGGCCTCGCGTCTGCCAGAACCCTGCGAACATCACAACATTGCTAAAACATGTGGGAGACTCTCACTCCGCGCGAGCTTAGTTAACGGCGTCTTTACACCATCTGACGTGCATGATATGTCTAGATTCCGTGCATGCTCCGCCGTTTCATTCCCATGCCCGACCTGAACATCGTGTGCTCGACGTCGAGGACGTTGTGTATCTCGAGCCCCGCTGTGCAGTGCATACTTAAGCTTCCAGCACTGGCGCCCGGCGCCCTTCCTGTGAGCGGTTACATGCAGAAATCACGGCGCGCAGCTTGTTGGATCCAAACCATCAACGTCTCTCTTCTCTTCTCTAATAGTCGGTGAAACTGAGCCCGGAAACGGTTGGCTTTTGACATTCTTCATCCTTTGTTTTCAACATAAAGCCTCCGTGAAAGATGCCATGCCGCATTGGGATGACAGTGGCAGCCTGGAGTTCATCGCGGGTGACGATTCGACCTCCGACGATGCAAAATGCAAGCGCAGACTTTTTGTGACCGCTCACGATCCGCAGTTGGCTCCGTATGTGGGCGGTGGGAAGGGAGGTGGAGAAAAAAGCTTGACCTGCTTCGCCACCACAAAAGGCAAGACAGGGGCTTTGGTGCCTGAAAATTCAGTTTGTGACCAATGCTTTGATTATCGCTCGCTGAAGCCCATATGGCCTGACCCTGCAAGAACCCACGCAATCGCGGAAGTTAGAGGATGGCAATACGTTCCCAGTGTCCTTCTCAAGTCACGCCGAGCTGCCGTTGCCGGCCAGCCTGTGTATAAAGCTCCCTCGGATTCTCCTACAATCAGGTGCGACCCGCCCAGTCCAAGCCGCAGCCATGTCGTCGTCCAACGTCCTCGGTGTTGTCCTCATTGCTCGCCACGGTGACCGTCAGGGTTTCTACCAGGACCCCATAACGTACGACGCCTCCAACACGGCCATCACCCCCCTTGGAGAGGTGAGCAGACCACGCCGCGCTCGCACGTTCGTGTCCATACATTTGTGCTCATTGTTTCCCCTTTCAGCTCCAAGAGCAGCAGCTCGGCCAGTACGTCGGCTCGGTCTACCTCAACTCCAGCTCGCCGTCCTACTTCGGGCTCTCGACTGTCTTCGACTCGGACACGTTCTCCGCCCAGGCAGATTTCGCAGATGAGGGATTTGTGATCATCGACAGTGCGAACGCCCTCCTGCAAGGCTTGTTCCCGCCTAATGCCGTACGCACCCCCCTCTGCTTCGCCTTAATCGTCAACTGAATCCTGCCGGACAGACTGCCAATACTATCGCTCTTGCGAATGGTAGTTCTGTGACAGGTCCCTTCCAAGGGTACCAGTATGTCCCCGTTGACTCCATCGGGATAAATGATGTTTCGTTGGAGGGATTCACAGACTGCAATGTATGTCAATCCGCGCAAGAACTCTCTAGCGTCTTGACAGTGTTGGCTTCCAGACGCAAAACACTCGCACCAGCGCGTTCTACAACTCAACGGCCTTCCAGCAGAAGGCCAACGAGAGTGCTGCTTTCCTTAGTCAGCTTCCTCCTTTCCTGGACGGCCGACCTGTGACCCTCGTGAACATGTGGAACGTGAGCGAAACCTCGCCGTTGGTGCGAAGGGCGGTTGACTGATCCTTGCTTCAGATCTATGACTTCATGAACGTTCAGTCCATCCACAACGCCACGTTCGCGAAGAATCTTCCTCCTACGTTCCTTGCTCAGGCTCGCGATCTCGCGAACTGGCACGAGTGGAACGTCTTCTCAGATTCCACTCTTGGTGGTATTGGCAACAGTACGTGTTCTCCGCACCTTCTTTCGAGCTGCTACTCACCATACCTTTTACAGTTGCCGGCACGGCGATGCTTCCGTCCGTCTTGTCTGCTATGCAGGACATCGCCAACAGCTCGAACCCACTCAAGTTCTCATATACGGCCATCTCGTACAAGCCATTCCTGAGTCTGTTCAACATGACGGGTGTCAACGCCGACGGACAGGTCCCCCCAGCAATCGTCAACTACGCGGCGGCACTCGCACTGGAGGTCCGCCAGCCGAGTGGCGGTGGCGAGCCCTTCATCAGGTTCCAGTTCAAGAACGGGACGGACGACGACGTGTTCAAGACGTACAACATGCAGCTGCCGAGCATGTCTTCTCCAGGCGACGTCCCGCTCTCGACGTTCCTGAGCACGTTCGAGCCCGTCGCGATCAACACGACGCTCGAGTGGTGCCTCACATGCAACCAGACGACGCTCCGCGGGTGCGGCGCGCTCCTGAACGCGTCGTCGGCCGCGGCGAGCGCACCGGCGCCGACGCACCACGACCGGATCAGCCCCGTCGGCGCGGGCTTCCTCGGTGCTGGCCTCACGTTCGCGGTCTACAGCATGCTCCTCGCCGCGCTCGTCCTCCTCGGCCTCCTCAACTTTGGCAAGCGCGGCAGCCGCACTGCGAGCCGGCATGGTCTGAACTCGGAGGATAACTCGATCAACCACGACAAGCGCCCGTCTTCGTAAACGGGGGCACACACTACGATGCGATGTGCCTGGGATGCCAGGAAAACGTCTACCTTATGACCCCCCTTTGTACCTGTCCATGCTCCCGGAGGAACGCATCCAGGACATCCTCTCCCACCTGCTCTGCGTTCCACACCGGGTGTTCAACAGGCGCGGACGGTGGCGCCCCGAGCCAACTCACCAGGTCCTCCAGGTGTGCAAGCTCTGGCTACGCGTAGGCACGCCACTTCTCTACGAGTGTCTCGTCCTCACCACGAGCAGCCACGCCGCGTCCGTGGCGCGTCTCTTCCGTGCCCACCCGCACGCCGCCCTCGCCGTCCGCTGCCTCAAGCTCCAGGGCGAGTTCGGGCCCGAGCTCCGCGCCGTCGTCCAGTTCCTCCCCCAGCGCCTCGCGAGCGTGTACGTCCTCATGAGCCTCGCGGACCGCGCCGGCGGCGCCGCGGACGGGCTGCTCCTCGCGCTGCCTGCGCTGAACCCTGGCGCGGTGTACCTCCAGGGCCGGCTCGGGCAGCCGCACACGGCGATGGTGCAGCGCGTCGACAAGACGCTCGCGGACCTCATCCACAGCGGCACCTGGGCCCTAGTGAGTGGTTGCGCCACACCGCGCCTCTCCCTCGTCCCCGCCCGCGCGCCGCTCGCTGACACGCGGCTTTTCTCTCTCCCCCTCCACCTATCTTCTTCCCTTCCCCGCCGTTCATCAGCACACGTTTGTATGCGCGCAGAACGACGCGTATTATGTGACTGACACGCTCGCAGCCGCGCTTGCGGCGTCGCCGACGCTGCGCCGGCTCGTCATCGACCCGTACTACCTGCTCGTGCGCGCGTTCCTTGCCAAGGTCGGCGTGGTCGCGATGAACCCGGGCCTGCGCGAGGTCGCGTGCGTGCCCGGCGGCCAGACGGGGACCGTCCACCTCGGGCCTGTCAACCTCCAGGAAATCTTTCCCAGGGAGCGGAACGAGGTCGTGCGCGAACGGTTGCGCCGGCTGCTCACGTTTCCCCAGAACCCAGAGTTTTAGCACTCGGTTGTGGGAGACAGAAGTCTTGGGACTGGGCTGAGGTGACGGTACCCACTTCATGTATCGCACGCGTTTCTGCCCAACGACTGGCGTGTGCGCCAAGTGCATATCGCACTCGGCGACCATCTTCGTTAACACACTCGTCTGATCGTGAGATAGCACCAAAAGGATCAATACACCACTAACTAGCCTACATACAACGTACGGACATGGTGGGTTGGGATAAGAATACTGGGTACAACAATTGACTTTATATCCCGAGATTGCTCCCACGGTCTCCCGCAGCGCGAAACGTGTTGGTCCGGCACGAGTTCCCTGAGCGCGAGTTCTTGCTGCGTCTGAGTAAGAAATTCCTACAACGTATAGGAATAAGGCGCGTGATTCACAAGTGTACAATCTGCGGGATAGGTCTGGGCATCCTAGTACGCTCTATTTGATATGGTCGGGATGTGGCGCAACCTTATTAGCCCTACATTCACTTAGAATCCCCACACAGGGTGGTAAGCACGCTTTTTTTTCTTTAAGAAACCCGGCCTAAAATTGGAAAAACAAGAACCAACTGTTCCCCGGTTGTATATTGGGGTAAATTAGTGCGCAAATTGGTGCAAAACCGGCCAAAAGAGGCTGAAACACGACAAAACTAGCGGAAAAGGACGTTTTGTCTCCAAATTTTCTCGAATGAAAACCGGTTAAACACAGGTTCTTGTTCGCCTAGCTTTTGGCTAGTTATGCAGGCAAAAAAAACTGCACCTACCACCTAGTGCCAGCAACACGGGTGCACCCTAACTCAATCGCTAAAATGGCCGTCTGTGTTGAAGGCAGGTGACCTTATTGCAATCTCCGCGGCTTGGTACGTCCCTGCGAAGTGTATGATATCGAATCATCGATACTTATCGCGACCCACACGTGATAAATCTGAGTGAAACAAGGAGAGTCGACCCGAAAGTGTCAAAGAGCACTATCAGCAGCGCAGTGGTCTTAAGCTGAGATGCGCGCCGAGCCAGCTACAATGGCCGGAAGTATGGGGACGGACTCCGCGCCCGTAGTATGTAGCGGAGGTCCAGTCCGTAATGGTAGGTGAGGAAGAGAACAAGAACGGCTTACATCGTCAACGTCACTGAAGGTGCTGCAAGGAGAAATAGGCATACAGGCGAAAGGATACTAGTTGTTCTCAAGGGTTCCTAGTTTCCCTTATCATTTGCAAGATACCCCCGATGTGCTGTGCGATATATATCGAGCGACCGCGGCTTGTCATAGGACCTGAACTCAAAGAAGTGCACGTTCATATCTCAGACGCATGACACAACGTATCAGTCAATACACGCCATTACTGTCTCAAGTATGAGTTCCGGCTCGTCCCAGCGGGCCTGCATGGATAGCCATCAGTTTGGTAGTCTTGCATGTGACATATGACGGCGTACGCCCACTCACAAAATGGTTCATGCCATCCAGCTCCTTGAACTTTATCAGCCCACCGCCAAACGACTCGTCGTCATCCTGAAGCGAAAAGTACGCGGCCAGCGAGAGCGCAGATGTCACATCGCCCATGATGACAGCCACCTTCATTCCCGGAAGCGCAGCCCTGACGTCCTTGTCGAAGCAGGCCTTGCGGTAGCTCGCGTTGATCGCCGCAGAGCAGAAGAGAATGAACAGCATGTCTGACGTCTGCGCCGGCGGCGCGTACGTCATCTTCGCCAGCTGCTCGTCCGACATCGAGTAGATGCTCGGTGCACGGAACGTCCCAGGCACGATGTACGACAGGACGTCGAGGTCCCGGGTAGACAGGTCACCGTGCTTGAAGTATGCGGTGATCCAGTGGTTAAAGAAGTCGTCGCGGAGCTCTGTGGGCATGGTGGTGTCGATGTGCGGCGACTAGGCCTTGGGCGGCAGCGGTGTGCAGACGGTGACAGTCACCGGTTCTGGACAAGTGTTAGTCGTGAGGCTACACGGCAGAGCAGTTGGATTTGCCATGAAGGACAAGACCATGAAGATTCGTGGAAAAAGTATTGTTTCGAGGAAGACGGAAAGGCATCAATGTGGGCGACGACGGCGTGGGCAATCGCACAGCCGAAAGACCAGCCAAGGATTGCGAATCCGCCGGTCTTGCCATCTTCAGAGCGACGAGGTATGTCGAACTGTTGAGCGAAACGACAGACGAAGGTGGCGATCTCGAGTCCTCGAGTACGCAGAAATGCAGCCTTCTCGTCATCGGTACCCGAGTTGAGGATCTCAATGTCGGAGGGATACAGTGGGGTCGAACCTGGATATTCTCTGCGATTCATGGCGACAAGACGAATATTATATTGGGCAGCAACAGCCATCAGCTTATCGAAGGCATCTGAATGGGGATGGTCTTCAGCATGCGAGGAGCGCGAATGGTCTGGCAGACTCACAATTGGTGAATGCCGAGCCATGAATGCCGAAGATTGTGGTATAGGCGCTTCCTGATTTTGAATCGGGAGTACCGCTATCAATGTATGACAGCTTGGTTCCTTGATCATCCACCACAATTTGCTGCATAGTTGTTCTGTCTCCCGGACTGAGTGTTGGGGCGAAAGGTTTGATTTGCAGCACGTTTCTTCAGGGTTAAAATGCTTTCTATACTGAGCGTTCCGCTCGTGGTCGTGTGGAGTTCGCCAATATCCAACCCCCGAAGGGTCATGATTGCAGAGCGTTTTCGGTTACGGCGAAGGTTGTGGTATACGCGTTTCTCGGTTTTGAAGCAGGAGCAGCTCGATTCCGTGATCATCCACCACAATCTGCTGCATAGGTGTTCTGCTTCCTGAGCTGGACGTGTATGTGAAAAGTCTGAATAAGGTATGAAAGGCCTAGCTTGCAACACGTTTCAATGCTTGTGTGTTTCAGCGCAGTGACGGTAGGCGCCGTGCTGCTCGTGGTGATGGGGGCCCGGGCCTCTGTCTCAGATGGTTATCGTCCTAATGCCGCTTGAAGGGCTTGGGGGGCTGAATTTAAAGGCCACATAAAATTGATATCTGCAGATGATAGTCGTCTGTTCGAGACTTGCATGCCAGCAGTTCAAGGTCCGATAGCTTTGTGGCGTTTGAGTTGCACAATATATTCTCGCGGTTTTGCGGCTCGAGACGATCGTCCGCTTTCCCTTTGATTATGGTGTGATCCCATTCCTACCGACCCGGAACCTGAGATGAGAATATAGTCTATCAACGGTGGTCTTGGACTGACTCAAGCTCTCTGTGTCAAATTGCATGCAAGCTAGCGTTCAGACCTTTTACAACCGATGTCACCTTCGCAGAGACGAAACGGGTGCAACAAAATCTTCGCTGTCTACGACTCAGTATATATTTACTGATCGTAAGTCCACCAAAGGGAAAATGTTTCTCATCCGCTAACATTTTTCTCCATGCAGATCAAGTGGGAGCTTACCAGTATATGGCGTTCGTGCTGCCAGTGTGGCCGTCAGTTGCCGAAACTACACGAGACCGGCCGACCTCGAACTCTCCAGGCCACATGTCAACAACGAGAAAGGCGTCGCGTTCCTTCATCCTCCCGGGGCTCGAGATTCCTCCACGTACTTGCAATAAATGAGACGAGATAGTTAGAGCCCCTGAAGACTAAAGACAGGTTCGCGATCCTTGAATTTGGCCAGCCGCTGGCTCATCCGCTCGCCTACGCCACTGTGACATGCTTCGAGACACTCCCGCTTGATTCAAGCCTTTTTTTGGCGATACTCCATGGCTTCGTCCTTCACGGAGTCACGGCGAGCTTCTTTCTTTCTTTCGTAACGCAGCTGTACAGCCAACATCTATCAAGAGTTACCAGCTATCTCCGTCGGGACACCACTGCCACCGATTTAGGAGGCTTGGTCTTCTGCAAGAGTAGTCTCACAGAGCTTCGCGATGTGCTCTTTAAGCCGTTGACTACCGGATACTTCAACCATAGCGATCTGTTCACGCGAGATCTGGGCGGAGGGGCGTCTTGTTCTCCGCCGCACTGAATACTCCAGGCTTCAGCATCTTCTCGTTATCCAGCTACTCCGAGAAGTTCACAAAGGCGACAACCTAACTGTGCGCGCATACGTTAGACACTGACATGCATTCTTGGTGGCGATCATTGCGATCTACCGCAAAGCCCGCCTTGACGTGGGGCTTGAGCTGCGCACATACAAAAGTGTAGGCCATCAGACCTCACTAGTACTGTGTGTTGCAAGACCACGTTCGCTCACCAGTATTGCTGTAAATTTTGCAGACAACAGGCAGCATTGACGCTGTCTCTCACTTCTAGGCTTTGTCTCAGCTGTATCAATTGGTGAGTCTCGACGGATTTGCGGGCTGAATGAGACGGTGTACGCCGTAGCTGGAACGTGCGTAAAGCTTTTACCCCATGCGTGCTCGGCCGACGGCGTCTTCACACCATCTGATATTTAGGTTCTGTGCGTGCTCCGCCTTCCAAATACTGTGTACTCGACGTCAGGGGTGATGCACCGGTGATGCTGGGTCCTATATGTCCGTTAACCTCCGCTGTCCCGTGCCTATAGCACAGACGCTTACTATACATTGGTGCGCGCGGTTATACACAAAGCTTGTTCCGAACCGCCAACATCTCCCATCTCTTCTCATCAGCGAGAGCTGACACGGATACGGCATAGTTTTCATCACTGTTCATTCCTCGATGACATAGATATAAAACCTCCGCGGAGAGACGACATACCGC
>NW_006767640.1:758438-763682 GCF_000300595.1 Phanerochaete carnosa HHB-10118-sp | reverse complement strand
GTGTACTCGACGTCAGGGGTGATGCACCGGTGATGCTGGGTCCTATATGTCCGTTAACCTCCGCTGTCCCGTGCCCATAGCACAGACGCCTGCTATACATTGGTGCGCGCGGTTATACACAAAGCTTGTTCCGAACCGCCAACATCTCCCATCTCTTCTCATCAGCGAAAGCTGATACGGATACGGCATAGTTTTCATCACTGTTCATTCCTCGATGACATAGATATAAAACCTCCGCGGAGAGACGACATGCCGCACTGGAATGTTGGGAGACTGGGGCTCATCACGGGCGGCGATCCAACTCCGACGACGCGGAATATTTGCAAGCGCGGCGCATAGACTAACTTTGTGCTGCGATCACCATCGCTCGAAGATATATCCGCGCGTGGGCGGTAGGAGGTGGTGGGGGGCTGTGAGGAGAGTGGAGAAAGAGACTTGCTTCGCCGCCGCGGACAGAGACGAGCACGAAACGGGGGGCATTCAGTACGTGACCAATTTGTCTCTTCATCTTTACAAGGCTGTCATATTGAACAGGCTTTGATTGTCGCTGGCGGTAACCCACATGGCCCCACCTCGTAAGAAGGAATTTGCACCCCCGCCGAGGCTGGACGGCACTAGGTTTCCAGTCTACTTGTCAATGCATGCCGAGCCGCCGTCGCCGGTCAGCACATATATAAGGGCCCCCCGAATCAAAGTCGCGTCCCCCCAGTTCCAACCGCAGTCATGCCGTCGTCCAACGTCCTTGGTGCCGTTCTCATCGCTCGTCACGGTGACCGCCTCGGGTTCTACCAGGACCCTGTGACGTACGACTCCTCCGATACAGCCATCACCCCCCTTGGATCGGTATGAAGGCCCACCGCATCCACACATTCGTACTCATCGTTTCCTTCTTCAGGTTCAAGAGAAGCAGCTCGGCCAGTATGTCCGCTCGGTCTACCTCAATCCTCACTCGTCGTCCTACTTCGGGCTCTCGACTGTCTTCAACATGTCCACGTTCTTTGCCCAGGCAGATTTCGCAGATGAGGGGTTCGTGATCTACGACAGTGCGCTCGCTCTTCTCCAGGGCCTGTTCCCGCCCAATGCTGTATGCGCTTCTCCTGCTTCGCCTTGCCCGTCAATTGAACTACCGAACAGACTGCCAATACTATCACCCTTGCGAACGGTAGTTCTGTGACAGGCCCTTTCCACGGCTACCAGTACATTCCTATCCAGTCCGTCGGAACAGATGATGTTTCGTTGGAGGGATTTACGGACTGCAATGTATGTCATTCCGCACAAGAGCTCTTCATTAGCTTGACAGCGTTGGCTTCTAGACGCTCGAAGCCCGCACTACCGCGTTCTACAACTCGGCATTCTTCAAAGAGAAGGCCGCGGAGGCCGCTCCGTTCCTAAGTGAGCTCCCGCCCTATTTGGACGGCCGACCGGTGACCCTCCAGAACATGTGGAACGTGAGTGAAACTTTGTCGTTGATTCGAAGCATGGGTGACTGATTCCGGCTGCAGATCTTCGACTTCATGAACGTTCAGTCCATACACAACGCTACGTTCGCGAAGAGTCTTCCTCCCACGTTCCTTGCTCAGGCTCGTGACCTTGCAAACTGGCACGAGTATCACGTCTTCACAGATACCACTCTTGGTGGTATAGGCAACGGTACGTGTTTTTCTCATCCCCTGTCCAGCTCTTACTCACCGTTCGTTCACAGTTGCCGGCACGGCGATGCTCCCGACCATCTTGACCGCCGCGCAGGACATCGCCAATGCGTCGAACCCACTCAAGTTCCACTACTCGGCGATCTCGTACAAACCGTTCCTCAGCCTCTTTAACCTGACTGGCGTGAACGCCGACGGCCAGCTCCCTCCCGCGATCGTGAACTACGCCGCGGCGCTCTCGTTCGAGATCCACCAGGCGTCGCACGGGGGCGAGCCGTTCGTGCGGTTCCAGTTCAAGAACGGGACGGACGACGCTGGGTTCAAGACGTACAAGATGCTGCTGCCGGGCATGGCCTCGCCGGGCGACGCCCCGCTGTCGACATTCCTGAAGGCGCTCGAACCCGTCGCGATCGACACGAAGCTCGAGTGGTGCCAGGACTGCAACCAGACGACGCTCCGTGGGTGCGACCACTACGAGGAGGTCGGTGCCGCCGGCACGGGCATCTCGTCTGCGACCTGCAGCTTGCTCCTTGCCGCGCTCATCTTCCTTGGGTTCCTCGCCTTTGGCAGGCGTGGCCGCCGCACGGCGAGCCGGAACGAACCTGTCTCGCAGTACGGCTCGGTCAATGACGACAAACGTCCCTCTTCGTGAGCGGGTATGTTGCGATGTGTATGAAATACTTGCAAAGGCTTCCAGGACCTTACATTTCCGTTTCGTACGAACTGTGTATGTAAAGTTAGTGGTGTATTGGACCAATTGGACCATCCGTATCGCGTCACTATCAGGCAAGTGTTGGCAAAGCCATATATCGAGCGCGTTTTGCGCTCCATGCGTGAAGCCGTGCAGTCACCAACTGGTCATCGAAACACAATCGCCCAATAAGACATCGCCCTCGAGAAGCTTTGGGCCCTCGCCAATAGATTTGGGAAATCAAAGGCAGATTCGGGAAGGGATGTACATCTTATGCGTAGGATATGAATGCGAAGGAATGTATAATTGTGCGGAAACAGATCAAATAGTATGTATGAACAACGGAAATTAGGTGCCTGTAGGCTCTTCGTCAGCGTCGGATGGGATGCCACTATAAAATGTCGGGTTCCGGGCGAACGTGAACCACCACCGCATGAAGTTCGCGCACGATCTCGTTCCGCTCCCTCGGCAGGTTTTACTGGAGGTTAACTGGTCCGAGGTCGACGAACCCCGGTCTGGCCGTCGACTCCCTTGGCAGGGAGCGCGCGCACGGGCAGGTAATACGCTGCGGATTAGGTCTGCAAGCGTCTTGTCGATGCGCTGCGCCATCGCCGTGTGCGATGGCAGAGGTCATAGTGAATAGAACCCTAAGATGTGATGGAGGTCTAGTCTGGTAGCAAGTAAGGGTAACAAGGCAGTAGGTTACATCATCTGACATCGACGCACTAAGCGTCGCTGAGGATGCTGCAGGGCAAAGGCATACAGGTGACAGACCCGGTTTTAGCGAGGCCACTCGGCTTCTCTCGCAGAATACTCTCGATGTTCTGCGGGGCTCTAGAAGTAGTGTCTCTGATCATCGCGGCATGGCGCAGGACTCAAATCCAAAAGAGTGCACATTTACATCCAGACGTATACCACGATTTATCATTCGATACACGCCATCACTGTCTTGAGTATAAGCTCCGGTTCGTCCCAGTGGACCTGCATGGATAGCCGTCAGTCCGGTAGTCTTGCATGCGACATATAACGGCGTACGCCCACTCACAAAATGGTTCGTGCCGTGCAGCTCTTTAAACCTGACAAACCCGCCCCCAAGCGCATCATCGTCATTCTGGACCGCAAAATACGCGGCCAGTGAGAGCGCAGATGTCGCGTCACCCATGATGACAGCCACCATCATCCCCGGAAGCGCAGCCCTGACGTCCTTGTCGAAGAACGCCTTGCGGTAGCTCGCGTTGGCTGCCGCCGAACAGAAGATCATGAATGGCAGGTCTGACGTCTGCGCCGGCGGGTCGTACGTCATCTTCGCCAGCTGTTCCTCCGACATCGAGTAGATGCTCGGTGCACGGAACGTCCCAGGCACGATGTACGACAGGACGTCGAGGTCCCGAGTAGATATGTCGCCGTGCTTGAAGTAAGAGGAGATCCAGTGGCCGAAGAAGGGGTCGCGGAGCTCTTGGGGAACAGTAGTGTCGATGTGCGGCGACCAGGCCTTGGGCGGCATCGGTGTGCCGAGTGTGACAGTTGGCGGCTCTGGATAGCCGTTAATCGTGAGGCTGCACGGCAGAGCAGTGAGACTCACCTAGGAGAATGAGACCGCGGAGATTTGTGGAAAAGTACTGCTTCGAGGGGGGCGGGAGGGCATCGAAGTGGGCGACGGCAGGGTGAGCAATCGAGCAGCCGAAGGACCAGCCAAATATTACAAACCCGCCGGTCTTGCCATCTTCAGAGATACGAGGGATGTCGTATTGTTGAGCGAAACGACAGGCGAAGGTGGCAATCTCGAGCCCCCGAGCACGCAGAAATGCAGCTTTCTCGTCGTCGGTACCCGAGCTGAGAATCTGGATATCGGAGGGGGACAGTGGGGTCGAACCTGGGTATTCTCTGCGATTCATGGCGACGATACGAATGTTATGTTCGGCAGCGGCAGCCATCAGCTTTTCAAAGACATCTGAATGAAGATGGCTTTCAAAATGGGAGGGGCATGACTGCTTCGACAGACTTACGATTGGTAAATACCGAGCCATGGATGGCGAAGATTGTAGTATAATTATTGCCTGATTTTGAAGCAGGAACACCGCTGTCAATGTATGACAGCTTGGTTTCTTGATCATCCACCACAATTTGCTGCATAGTTGTTCTGCCTTGGACTAGAAGTGGGGGCGAAAGGCCTGCAACGCGTTGGGTGAAACACTTTTATACCGAGCGGAGTGCCCGCCAGTGCCCGTGATGATGGGGCCGCATGGTGTTCGCCAATGTCCGAGGGGTCATGGTTTCGGGGCGATCTAGTGGCGATTTAACAGGAAGCATTTTCAGTAATATAAACGCACCCCTCTGAACAACCTGGCGTTACGCCACGCTGAAAGGATATCCGCGAGTACGCATCCCAGCATGATAAAATGTGTAGATAATCATCCTACCTTTGTCTAGCACACATGCTTCTTCAAGCTGAGAGATCGCCAAGACCAGTGAACATCTGAGACTGTTCGAGACATGTTTCAAGTCCGAGTCCGAGTCCGACGGCTTGCCACTACGGGCATGAGCTGATTTCAGATCACCTGAAATGTCCCGGTCAAGCCATCAAAACTGTTTCATTTTCGAAGACTTAACCGGGGCTTTCTGGCATCCCAAAATGATAGATTTGCTGCCACTTTTGTAGCCATTTGTGGTGCAGGAAAATGATAAATGTTGTGTAGCCTGAAATGAACCTGAAATGGCTCAATATGGCTACATTTCAGTACGGCAAAGAGTTCATGTTTCAGGAGACCTTGTGGCGCATTTCAGGACATCTGAAAGAACATATGTAGAAATCATTTCTGCCTCATGTTTGCAATGAGGAAAGGTCCAGGCAAGGAAAACTTTTGATGGTCCTTGAATTGCCATTTCTGATGGATTTTGAAGCTA
>NW_006767640.1:702797-757550 GCF_000300595.1 Phanerochaete carnosa HHB-10118-sp | reverse complement strand
AGGCAGAAATGATTTCTACATATGTTCTTTCAGATGTCCTGAAATGCGCCACAAGGTCTCCTGAAACATGAACTCTTTGCCGTACTGAAATGTAGCCATATTGAGTCATTTCAGGTTCATTTCAGGCTACACAACATTTATCATTTTCCTGCACCACAAATGGCTACGAAAGTGGTAGCAAATCTATCATTTTGGGATGCCAGAAAGCCCCGGTTAAGTCTTCGAAAATGAAACAGTTTTGATGGCTTGACCGGGACATTTCAGGTGATCTGAAATCAGCTCATGCCCGTAGTGTTGTGGCATTGGGGTTGCTTTACTCCGTGATGCATTCTCGCATATTAAGCGCTCCAAATCGCTACTCGCTCTCTTCAAGACAACTCCGTACACTGTCATTTCTCGACTCAAAAAGCGGCACGAGTGACTAAATTAGTCCTGTATAACGATAACAGCAGCAACGGCGACGGCGGTTAACCAAGTTTTTAGCGGCTTCTAAGGTTGGATCGCAGATCCGAGATTTTTTGGCCTGTGACAGAGGGACCTTTCGCAGCTTCAGAAGCATTTAGAGGAGGTGTCATGATTCAAGTAACGGTGTCAGATGAACTCAGGAAGGGCCTGGTGTTCGCAGCTCTCAGCTCACGATGGAAACAGTTGCAGTGCAATTCTCGCCATCCGTGGCCCGGTACTCGAGTACTCGCCTATCACCGGTCACCGGTCACCAGTCGTAAGTTCACCAAATGGCCAATGCTCAGCGCTCAGTACTCAGTGCCTTTATATTTATTTCACATTTCTCCCCTCACAGCTGTCTTCGGCGAAAGCGTCAGTCACCACCGCATCACCGGTCGCTAGTCACTAGCCGCTGACCGGTGAGACGTTCGGTTTTGGCTATCACCTACCGAGAAAGCTCCGGGTTAACTCCGCTTTTCCAGACGCCCAGACCGTGACTAGCCCGGACATTAGGGTGTTCAAAGTTCGCGCGCAAAACCGATTCACGGCCGCTTCAAGAGTCGTTTCGAACGAAGTGAAACGCGACTGAAGCGCGCGTAGACTTTGAACACCCCCGATCACGAGGGAGTAAAATCGAAGTGCTGGCGGCGCGAGGGACACATCCGCCTCATTCCTAATGGTCTATATACACTCCATTATACCTGTAGCGGGGCTCCTGCATGCTCTCAGGGAGCGAAGATGCCTCCAAAATATTACCCATTGGTATGCACCATGAGGTGGCCGAGAAATGCTTGTATGGGGACACGCTTTTCATCATAACACGCAGAAAATAAGTAGCAAAATATGAATATAAATTGATCCCACTGTCACTACTCTATGTGTCACTACTCTATGTGCATGGGGCTATTACAAAATTGATGCAAATAGCACAGGAGGAGGGGGAAGAGGAGGGTGCCAAGGACGGGGCGAAGCAGGTTGGTCCGGAAAGCGAGCTTGAATCAAGCGAAGGGCGGCGTGCGAAGCGGCTCGGGAGCCGCTTCGACGGACGACTTCGATTCGACGCGATTCAGCACGATTCAGCCCGAATCGTCGCTTCAGGACCCCGAAACCGCGCCGCTTCGAGTTTCCGTTTCATCCTCCGAATCGCCATCAAAGCGAGTCCAAAGCGCGTTCAAAGCGAACTTTGAACACCCCTATTGTCAACGTTACATCCGTCTTCCTTCGCGCTCGTGGACCTGAGATTGCCACTCTGTTCGTGGGTTCATCCAACAGAACAACATCCCGGAGATTCTGAACATGGAAAAGTAGGAGGCTCTACTATCTTTGACTGGGTTGTGCGCAGCCTGAGCACTGAGTGTCCGCCTTCGATGCGATCCCGCCTGCTCTAAAGTTCCGAACCTCTATGGGTCCATACTTCTCGGTACGTCCACTTATTTTTCTGCGCAGTTGCACAATTAACATGTTCAGTGCCACAGACCGCCGTGACTATTAGGGCACTACTGCTACTACTATCCATGCCCAAAGGGCAGCTCAGAGATAGTCTTCGAGCCGCCAGCGCAGACATGCCACTCACGGTCTCCTCGGCTGTAATCAACGCTAGCTAGAGCAGGGCCTACCTCGATGTAGACCTCAGAGCTGCGTTTCTGCGTTTTTAGGCAGCGGTCGTCAAGCGATAGTACGCGAGATAAAGTGGGTCTTATTGTGTATTGCACGACTACATATGCTTAGAAATATTATCAGAAAAGAGCTCGATGTGCGGACAACAGCGACAGTAGCGCTAGTGAAAAAAAGGGCTCTGCATTGGTGTTGACGTGAACTCCCAGCCGCAGGCTTGAACTGTGTCAATCGGTGAGTCTCGGTGAGTATGCGGAGTGTATGAGATGGCACGAACATGTAGCTTCCACCTCGACAAGGGATGTCACTCCATTCTAGCACCGACGAGGCCGGCACTGGTATACCGGATAACAGTACACCTGCGGCTGGGGGCGCTGAGGAGGGCATGGGTTGACACCCGGGTAGCCCATCGGCTGCACAGCGCAATTGTAGCAGACCGTGCAGATGTAGCCGTGTCCGCAGTTGGGGTCACCGTTGCGGCACTGTTCAGAAGTGTGTTAGAGCGCAAGGATACTGGTGGCATCTTAGCAGTGTTCACTGACCATATTGACTTGGATAGAGGGATATGAGGGGTGTGGTGGTTTGAGTGCAGAGGGGAGCTGGGACTCGGTGGCGAATGCTGATGAGGAGACAAAGCTGGTCTGGACGTCGGCTTATAAGCAGTCATCCTCGCCCTGCCGATATATGCGCAAGTTTGTTGCGACCGATGTTGTGCGAACTTGGGGATGTACACGTGCACACGGCGTGTATTCCTCCCGACACCTTCCATTGATGACTCGTCTTCTGAATGAATTACCACAGCTAAACTCTCATGCGTCAGGAACGCATCATTTTTAGTAGGATGCGGGGAAGTTAGATGCGATGATATGCTTCAGCGTCTCAATATCAATGCTCGCCGTGGATCCCGGGACGGCTGGCTGTGCCCACACTAGTACAGTACTCTCGAGTCTAGGCTAGCGCCTCTGTTGATATAGTAATAGGTCCTCGCGCTGCATGTCCCAGAAGCCCACGAACAGCGGCGGCCATGTGCTACCATGCATAGCCCAACATAATACCGTGCTGAGCATTGTTCAACGCTGCTGTGCGCAGGGATATCTTCGTATCATTGTCACCTGACTTCCATGACGAATTGAGTTCTGTCTATGCGCTTGCTGTACTTGGCTATGCACAATTCTCAGCATCGTGTGTTCAACATCGTTAATACCGCCCACAGAAAGTATAGCATGAGTGAGTGGTTGCATGCGAAGATGTATTTCCCCCCTTTCTCCTCCTTTCTGTCAAAGTACCAATGTGCTCCGCCTAGTCTTATCACGGAGTGAAGGTGGATGGTTTTGAAGCGAACGGTATCTTCAAATTACCGATGCGGGATCCTCTGAGTAGTTACTGCGAGACTCATCCAGGGGTGATCCAGAGAAACGCTGCAATGAGGAGGCTGGCGGCTGGCTGTGCGCGGGAACGTCATGGTCCCGATCTTCTGGGACGGAGAACCGCGCAAGCTGTGCATTCAGCTACCATCCAGTAGCACTGTTCTAGTCCACCCAATCAACTCCCCGAGCCTACCGTGACTCTCGAGCATTTCTCCATTTGTGGACCCTTTCCCGACGGCTCCACAAATTGTGGACATTACACAATGAAAATAATCTGTTGCTCGCACGGTGCGCTTCTAATAGGGGGCAAATACCCGAGGAATGGTACAGCAAAGGGCTAGCCTCGGAATTGACATATGTTAGAGTCGAACAAACCCCCTGTGCGCTCGAGAAAATGGAAATTGAGTGCTTTGAAGAACGTAGATCGCTTAGTCAGCCGGAGTTCAGTTAACTGAAAATTCTCATCCCGAACATAGGCGAAAAGCGCAGCGGATCGGTACCGGATAGCTAGCGTCTCGACTCTAAAGCGTGCAAGGCAAGCCTGGCGCTCACCGTGCGCCGCCAAAGATGCACTCCCGCCATGCCAATCCCCCCGCCCTCCACTTCTGTCCGTTGCGCGTAGAACACTCACCGGAGCGACGCGAAGATAATTTATACGAGCTGAGGACAACAATTGAGCCACTGATGATGCAGCATCCGCTGCATATACCGCACCCTCGCGTGCTGTCCAGCTGTATTGAGCTGGCTCTCGCCTCTTGTGTGGACGGACGAACGTCATAGTCTTTGAGAAGTAATATGAATACTGAGGGCGGGACTGCCGGGCCTTCGGCCTGTGTACACGCGATCCAACGGCACTTGGGGTGTACTTTCATACTGGGACGTACCATGACTGACTCGGCGTCCTGGACAAGCTGCTACGAAATAATCTTCCCCGCTGTCCTCTACTCTCGCGTCCCATGTCGAGAATTTGTGCTGGAACCATCCTAATAGCGCGCATTTCACTGTAGTAGCACATTAATGTCTGTAACACGTTAACATTACCACAAAAAATCCACACCGCGGCATGGAATCCACGCGAGCAGCGATATGCCCCGACGTCGGTCCAGATTGTAGTCGCGTACAACTTGAACGCCTCCTGCGCGTTCGTAATGTACTTGCTGTCCGTCGATCGAACGCCGAGTCGGATGCCGTATGTCGTGACTCGCGCTCATGCCCAAATTTGCGAACGTCCTCTGAGTGCTGTCAGCTGCTCCTGCTCTTTTTATAGCGTGTGTCTGGCTACTCACCAGTGTATGTGCTCGAAATGCGAATGGCTGAGTGTCGGCAAGCAACTCGCATGCGCAACGCGTCGTGACTCGTTGCAATATCGCGCGGAAGCGCCTGGGCTGAATTGCTGCATGAAGAGCTTGTGCCCGGACTTCTATGCGCCGCCGTACGACATGGACGCGAGTTGGACAATATTTCAATCACGGATTATAATGGCTACTGGGGACCTTGCGAAAACAGCTGGAAAAGCATTCAGATTGTGGGACATGCCAACTCTAGCTCAGTGCTTTCGGACTCGATAACCAGGGGTAACGGATGGATATCCCTAGATTATATGCTGAACTCCTGCGGGCGGCCTGCTTGCATCGTAGTGGTCGCACTGGCCGACGGCGAGTAGAATAAGGACACCTCAACAGAACTAGATTGACGCAAGGGGGCCAGGTTTGCGCGCGCTCATGTTTGGCACCCGTTGGCCCTCTATCCATCAGTTACTATGCCTCAATCGAGCTAGAGGACCCTTTGCCGTATCATTCCTCCCTTTGCCGTACCATTCTTCGGTCTTTGCCGTACCATCTCTCAGCTACTTGCTCCTTATCAGAAGCGAGCTATCCGAACACCATATACATATTTGTGGAACTGGCATTGTCGAGCTTTCCAGCCATGTCTGACGACTTTGACTATAGGGGGATTGAGCTCGCCTCGCGTTCAGAGTTGAAGCGTCTAAGAACGGCCGTGGACGTACCAAATAGTTGGAAAGGATGATCCACGAGCAGATAAGGTTCGGAAAATAATCCGCATTCCCAACAGGAAAGGGTCCATGGGAAAACGGGCTTGAAAGGTACCCGGAATGTGAGCCAAGATATTGTCACGAGATGCACAGGCCCTCCACAGGTCCCATGGTTCCCGGACCCAGAATACTGGAGGCATGACGTCCCCGCGCATAGCCTGCTGCCAGCAGGCATCCTCATTGCAAGGTTTCTCTGGATTGTAGCGGTTCAGAGAACCCCGGATCGGCGAGCCGAAAGCGCCGTCCGCCTTCGCACCGCAGCAACACTGAACGGATCATCCTCACGCACAACCATTCAATGTATTTGTTGTGAACAGCACCGGAAATGTCGAATTACGCAGCCTCGGGTGACCGTCTTCGACGTCGAACGCACAAAGCTGAGGACCATGCATGGCCAAGGAAAGGCAGTACATAGACAGAACTCAATCTATCATGGAACACAGACGGCGTGAAGACGTCCTTGGCTCCCTGAGTCCGTGAGGCGGCGGTGGAAGCCTCAGTATGGTATGCTTTGGTCATGCACGGTCGCGTATCGATGCCGGCGTTCGCGGGGTTCTGGAAGGTGCAAGGACCCACCCCCAGTTGCGACCGCAGCCTAGAGCAAGTATTGCCAACAGGCACAGACAGCTAATTGCATGGCGGCCCTTGAGGCTCTGAATCATGTCGTCTCATAGATCTTCCCTGCATTTCTTGATGCACGAGAAGGTTGGCCGCGGCAGCAAGTTCGTTTGTGGTAAAACATGAGGGAGACTAATCAATAGAAGGAATGGTCGGAAGGAATGCAGGCCGTGTACACGTGTACGCTGTCAAGTTCGTACAACATCGGTTGCAACAAACTTGCGCACATAGCGCTAGGCTGTACTGGAGGGCTTAAAAGCCAGAGTTCAGGCCAGCTTTGTTTCCTCATCAGCATTCGCCACCGAGTCCCAGCTCTCCTCCAAACAAACCACCACACCTTTCATATCCACTTATCCAAGTCAATATGGTCAGTGAACACTGATCAGATGCCGTCAGTATCCTTGCGCTCTAACACACTTCTGAACAGTGCCGCAACGGTGACCCCAACTGCGGAAACGGCTACATCTGCACGGTCTGCTACAATTGCGCTGTGCAGCCGATGGGCTACCCGGGTGTCAACCCATGCCCTCCCCAGCGCCCCCAGCCGCAGACGTACTGCTACCCGGTGTACTACTGCCAGCCCCGGCGCTGCTAAGATGGCGCGACATCCCTTGCAGAGGTAGAGGTTCGTACCATCCTGTACAGCTCGCGCACCCATGGAAGCTCACCAGTTGGCACAGTTCGTGTTACAACGCAAACGTTCTCTTTCCTCTTTGCGCTAGCATTGTCGTTTATCGATCCCACCAATTGTTACTCGCTCCTTGCAGATCCGCTGTCTCTTCGTATATAGTACACTAGGTTAGGTTTGGCACCGGCATCATCTCTAAGGACTTACTTCTGCGCTGTATTCCTTGGCTTTTGCCGCTTGTGCAATATACCCGTCCTTGTACTGCATTTACGCTTCGTGTGCGATGCTTGAAATGAGAACAAATAGCCAGCCACATCGGAACAGTTCGCATCTACAGAGTGCCCAAGTTTCGTGCAGCTAGCATAAGCTTCTCTACAGAGACAGCCAGTGGTTCTAGATAGCCGTTAACGACGCGGGTGCTCTGCAAAAGACGCGGGCGCGTCTGAAAGTGGAGAGTCGCGACTTGAAAGAAGCGGTACGGTATATAAGTGTAGGAAGGTAGTATGGGCGAGCGTCCATGCCAACGACTCACCAACCTAAAGGATAGAAACCCCTCTTGACTTTCCGTCCGTCCTCAGAGATTTCAGGGACGATGGTCCGTTGAACGAAGGTAATAGTCTTGAGTCCACGAGCGTAAAGAAACGCAAACATCCTGTCGTTGGTGTCCACGCTCGGGGTCTGGATGTCAGAGAAGAAGACTGGGGTGGGGGTGGCCTCGGCGATTGATGGGCGTAGCACGAGCGCTATACTGACCAGCGTGGCCATCGCTCTGAAAAAGACAGCTGCATGGTTAGAACTGCCAGCGCGCTGGAAGCGTGGTCCCTTCGGTGGACTTACGACCGGTTAATACCGAGCCATGGATAGCGAAGGTTATAATAACTCTATCCTATGTTCAAAGCGGGAATGATGTTGTTAAGATCTGATGACTTGATTCGTTCTTCGTCTGCGACAGCTTCCTGTATACTTCTGCATTCTGAGCTCAAAGTAGGCGTGTAGGGCCTGAGCTTGCGACATGTCTCAACACGGAGATTCTTTCGGCCCTAAGCGCGCCAGTCTTGATGACGGACGATATATTTCAAAACATTTGTCACGTACGTGAGCACCCTGATGTGCCCTCAGGCCGGGAAATTGAGAAGTGCTTGGAACTGGCGACTGAAGGCGCGTAACGATGGGGTGGTCGTCTCGAGCTGCGCGTTACAGGTTCGAAGTCCGACAGCTTTGTGGCACCCAGGCGTGATGTATTCCCACGGGTCTCTGGGCCGAGATTACCGTCCGCCTCCTTTCTCGCCGTGAGATCATTACTGACAACTTGTGTTCTTCAGATGAAGCTTATCGACCACATTCCCGAAGAACTGACCCGCGAAATTCTACGTCATTGCCTCATCATACCAGAGGACGAGTTCTACGACGATCATCTCAGAGAGATTCGTAGAGTCAAGCGCAAACACGGCGAGCCCCCTGCGTCGTGCATCTTGCTAGTATGCAAGAAGTGGAGACAAATTGGAGAATGGGCCCTTTACACCTCGCTTTGCATCGCCTCCGCCGAGCATGCACGGGCTGTGGCTCAGGTTCTCAAACTGCGCGCTCCGGTCTTCGCTCGCTTCATAGAGCACGTGAGGCTAGAGGCCGGATACGGAATAGAGATCCAGGACATATTGAAATTCGCGACAAATCTGAAGACGATATTTGTGTCTGCCATGGTGTCGTCGAGCGAGTCTATCAAAGGGCTGCAGCGAGCTCTGCCCACCGTTAGCCCAGTTCGTCTCTACGTACATACTTTCGGGGCGAACGACGAAAAAAACGCGAACAAGAAGACTATCGAAAACATGCTTGAGACCATGGTACGGAGTTGCTCATGTTTGGTAAGTTTAAGCTGCGCTCAGCAATGACATTTCTGCGTGGCGAGCGATCCTAACGCGTCGCTCTAGGAAGAGGTCCACTTCTATCCCCACACTACACATCTAAACGATACCATGGTCTTGGCACTAATGAGTGCCTCGCCCTCTGTCAAGACGATCTCCTTCGACGGATATACGCTGCTCCACCGTTACGTGAAGAATTCACTGTCATTGGAAATGATCTTTGCGAGGAACACCAATATCAAACGGATTATCTGTCGCAGGTCGGTGTACTATAAAAGCAATCTACAGTACTCACGTATGTCGAAAATGGTACTGGGAGTGCTGGATTACCAGTAATTCTACTTGTAAGGCATTCCAATCCCTGATATACAATTCGCTGACCGGGTCAGCTTTAGGAATGAATTAATGACGGCGCATATGCCCTGTCATTAATTGTTACAATAGTCTATATTTCCTTAGAATCTCCCAGAGAAAGGCTTCAAGGAGCTTAGCATGAGACTGATATGACGCATCGTTCTCAGGCATGCGGGATGCAAACCATGATTGAACAACGGCCGGATCAGCAGGCTCGGACGTATATCAACACATTCTGCAGAATATCTGAATTGTTCAACAGCGATCTCTAAACAGCCGAGAGCATTATGTGATAGCTGAGCGGGATGAATTTATGACGATGAGAATGCTCCAGCTAATAGACGTGGGCCGAACACTCGATGGTGTACTTTTCCACTTAGATCCAATACTTCGTAATCGCGCTGCGCGCCTTCTTCCAAGTGGCATCGCAGGCCTCGACGACGGCGTCAGGCAGAGAACCCTTCGCGCTACAGGACATTTATATCAGTAGGCGCAAATATGAGAGCGACCACGTTCTCAACCTATCATCCAGAGAAGTCTGGAGCTGCTCTTTCCTGCTGGCAGCCACGATGACGCCGAGATCCTCTGGCTGCAGCTTGCTGTGCCACTGTAGCCAACGCAGCGCAACTTCGTTGAGCGTCAGGCCGTGCGCGTGCGCAACCTCCTTCAACTCCGCAACAGCAGATGCCGCAGGATAGTAGCGGCTGGTATAGAACCACGCGTACTTGGAGTCTGGTTCAAACTTCGATAACGGAATATCCTTGTTGTCGGGTCCAGGGACGAAGAAGCGATCGGTGAGGTAGCCACCCGCGAGTGCCGCGTACACCGCGAACTTGATGTTGAACTTGCGCAGGCACGGGAAGAGCTCGTCTTCAGTGAGCCGGTCGATGAGGTTGTAGACACCCTGGTATACGGTGGGCATGACGAAGCCACGGAGCTTGCAGATGCCCACGATCTCTGCTACCTCGAAAGCCATGTAGTTGCTCAAGCCAAACACCTCGCTGTGCGCCGCGTAGCGACATGAAAAGTCAGGAGCAGATGTGTAGAGCGGCTTTGTCGCACTCACAATCCACCAGCTTTGTAGATGTCGTTGATCGCTTCGAGTGTGTCCTCGAAGGGAACGCTGCGATCAGGGCTATGCAAATAGTATACGCGGATCTTCTTGCCGTTCAAGGCTTCAACGGACGCCTTGAAACTTTCTTTCACCTTCTCGGCAGAGTGGTCGCCAGGCTTCTCGGGGTAAACCTTGGTGTCGATACGTGCGACTCCTTTAAGATCCAACCGCTCAGGAACTACGTGGCGGTACAGGCGCCTTCAGATAAACTGATTATGTACGGCAAGACAAACTACGTACCTTCTCGGAGGTACCATCGCAACAAACACGTGATGTGTCGACACCGACGTAGCCGTGACTTACCATAAGGTCGACGAACTCTTGCGCGACAACAGGATCAGAGACTCGTTCACTGGTGTTGGCGGCGCCGAATTGGCCGGCTCCCTAGAGAATAGGATTGTCAGTTGTGGTCCGCGGCGACTATGTGCACAGCTTGCTCACAAGGATCAGAGGAATGCGAGTTGGCATTGTAGCGAGTGGATTACGATGGTTCTGCGGTTAAAAGTAGAACGGTAATGCTGTTGACTGCTGCTGTCGCGAACGGGTACCATTTATACTCTTTCTATTAAGGCGTCAGCTCTTGAGTGCGAGTGTCGCCCCGGTACCGCCAGCATCTGAAGGAGGTAAGCGAGTAGCGCCAGCCTGGAGCAAACTTCAGCAACTTGCCGGATTATAAGAGCTTTTTGCGTTGACGATCGGTAGCATTCCCACCGCGCACGCACGTCAATGCTAATACTAATTGAATGCGCAAGAGGCATGCTTCGACTTCCATGCTTCGTGAACAACCGATAGGCACGCGTAGCGTCGGGGGGATCCAATAGAAGGAGAGAAATAGCTGCGGAGACACTCACGTCGAGTCATCGTAGCCTAAAGCGTCCAAGTCCATGGCGGGATCGTGCTCTCTGGCCTCGCTTCAAATTGCCGATTACATCGGGAATGCGAGCTTGCACGGTCAATGACGCAGTCGCCATTACAGTAACTCTGCACATGTCATATAGACCTTAAGCCAGACTCCCCGACTCGGAGGGCAAATTCATACAGGTCGCCTAGCCAAGACTTGCCCGGCCGTCTACAAGCGTTACAACCTCTGCGCGAGGCTAAGCATCGGGAAAGAAGAGGATGGCATAAAACGTACGGAAGCATTCAATCTGAAGTATCGGAATAGCAAGACGATGGTTGCGGTTGAGTTTCCCGGCTACCGTTAAGCGCTCTCCCGATACTCTGCCAAATGAGGAAATTGGCGCATCAGCCAACCGGCTACTTTGCCCTCGCTCAGTCGACTGGCATCTATATATGGTGGTCAAGTCATATTTCCCAAGGTATAGATCTGGGAAAGCGAGTCTACATGACGAGAACGCAATCCCTGAAGGGTGAGCGCTCGTCCATGCACTAGTACTCATATTGTCAGCCCCGAGCACTACTAAGGAGGACGCCGGCGAGGATGGCGACACGTTAGAGGGCTGTTCGAGTATAGTCGTCGATGACGACTTCGCCACTTTGGTGGGCTCGGATGACGGCTATGACCTCGACCTCGAGAAGCATGAGTATGACCGTTGCTCATCGAATTTCTCTGCTGACGACGAGCCCGCGAGCGACGAGGATGGTGCCGGCGCCGAGACTTCCTCATCTTCTCTGTACGACAAGCCCTACAATACAACGTCATATGCCTTCGGCGGTATCGAGACCCCGACAAAACTGCCCCTCTGGTCCCGAGTATTCAAGTCGTTCTGGGGCTCGCTCCTAATCACCCTTTACGATTATTCGCGTGGACGTTGGCACGGATTTCACATATGTAGTACTGTGATTACCAAGATCGTCGCCAAAGTGAAGTTGGTATTTAACAATGTAGGCCTCTACGAATGGACTGCTTAGGCCAGTAAATGCGTCGACCCCAGACGCAACTGTGCACGCGCCGCCTCTGGTCCCTTTCGGCGGCGTGCGTGCGTAGAAGATACCAAAACGAATGAAGTTCGAACATGATTGAGACGACCGTTGAAAGGATTTAAGGCAGCGAAACGAAGCAAGTCTACAAGTTTTGGAGCGTCGTGGCTGTCGAGCGAGGGGCGCAGGGACAGGGACAGCAGACCGTTGTAGCGTTGCGCGCGCAGACGGTTCTACTGCTGCTGTGGTTGTGTGCAGGGCGTCGCGGGGGCACAAACGTTTACCGCAAGTCGATGTACTACAAAATTTGCAACCTGCAGTGCTCACGTATGCCTAAAATGGCACTGGAAGTGCTGGATCACCAGTGAATTTATTTATAAGGGATTTCGCATTCCAAATTCCAGTATCTCGACAGTTCGCTGATCGGTCCAACTCTAGGAATTGCGACATTGATACTCTGCTGTTATTGGTGAAAGTAGCCTATATTTACTCAGAATTATCTGAAAACAACAACCAAGAACACCGTGCGATAGCTGAGCGGGGTCTATCGATGACGATAAGAATATTCTAGCCAATGGAGAGAGGTCAGACACCTGACGGCTCACTGTTTCACTTAGATCCAGTATTGCGCAATTGCGCCGCGCGCCTTCTTCCAAGTGGCATCGCAGGCCTCGACGACGGCGTCAGGTAGAGGGCCCTTCGCGCTAAAATAAAACCAATATCAACCCCGGTACAAGTACCAGAGCGACCACGTTCTCGCACCTATCATCCAGAGTAGTCTGGAGCTGCTCTTTCTTGCTTGCACCCACGATGACGCCAAGATCCTCTGGTTGTAACTTGCTGTGCCACTGCAGCCAACGCAGCGCAACTTCGTTGAGAGTCAGGCCGTGCGCGCGTGAGACCTCCTTCAGCTCTGCAACAGCAGATGCTGCGGGATAGTATCTGCCGGTGTAAAACCACGCGGACTTGGAGTCCGGGCCGAACTTTGACAACGGGATGTCTTTGTTGTCGGCATTAGGGATGAAGAAGCGCTCCGTAAGGTAGCCGCCTGCGAGAGGCGTGTACGCCGCGAACTTGATGTTGAACTTGCGCAGGCACGGGAAGAGCTCGTCTTCAGTGAGCCGGTCGATGAGGTTGTAGACGCCCTGGTACACGGTGGGCATGACAAAGCCACGGAGCTTGCAGATTCCCACGATCTCCGCTACCTCGAAGGCCATGTAGTTGCTCAAGCCAAAAACCTCGCTGTACGCCGCGTAGTAAAATCAAGAGTTAGAAGCAGATGTGCAGAGCGACCTTGTTGGACTCACAATCCACCAGCTTTGTAGATGTCGTTGACCGCTTCGAGTGTGTCCTCGAAGGGGACACTGCGGTCAGGGATATGCAGGTAATACACGCGGATCTTCTTGCCGTTCAAGGCTTCAACGGACGCCTTGAAACTCCCTTTCACTTTCTCAGGAGAGTGATCGCCAGGGTTCACAGAGTAAACCTTGCTATCAATACGTGCGACTCCTTTGAGGTCCAGACCGCTCAGGAACTATGTGGCAGTACAAGCATCAGCTAAACTGATCATGTCCGGCAGCACAAACCGTTTACCTTCTCGGAGGTGCCATCGCAGTAAGCACGTGATGTGTCGATGCCGGTATAGCCGTGATTGACCATAAGGTCGACAAGCTCTTGTGCAACGGCGGGATTAGAGACTCGTTCGCCAGTGTTAACGGCGCCGAATTGGCCGGCTCCCTGGAAAGTAGGACCGTTAGCTGTGGTTCGCGGCGTTCAAACGCGTAGCCTACTCACAAGGACCAAAGGAACGCGAGTAGACATTCTGAAGTGCAGTACGACAGTGCGGCAGATGAAAGTAGAACGCGAGTGCTGTTGATCTCTGCCATCGCGAAGGGTATTCTTTATATTCTTCCTACTGACAGGGGCGCCGGCTCTTGAGCGCAAGTGCCATCCTCGGTACCGAATTGCGCCAGGAGGCCAAGTTCCCGTCGGATGTCGGGATACAAGATCTTTTTGCTTTCAATATAAGCAGAAGTGTTATCGTGCACGCGTACGTCAACGCTAAGACCGAGTTAATGGCAGGACGCGCGTTCCGGCGTCCATGAAACAAGCGACAGGGACGGGTAGCGTCAAAAAACTCCATTAGAAGGAGCAAAATAGCCGCGGAGACACCCACGTCGAGTCATTGTAGCCTGAAGCGACCAGGTCCTCGGCGGGATCGCGCTCTCGGACCTCGCTTCGAATTGCCGATACCATCGGGAATGCGAGCTTGCGCGGTCAATGTGGTAGATTGGACCGACGAAGTCGCTGTTACTGTAATTCTGCACGTATCGTACTCGTGTGTAAGCCTTCAGGCGACTGAACCAAACTCCTGAGGGTAAAATCACGGGCAGCCCACCCAGCCAGGAGTCCGCAAGACTTGGTCCGGAGGCTGGTGCTGGTCGTCCATAGGTGTTCACAGATGGCAAGTTGGTGGGTGCGTTTGAGTTTCCATGGAGCGCTCTCCCGAGTCTATTCCAAATGGGGAAGCAGGCGCATCAGTCATGATCTTGCCAGCGGCTGTATGCGACTTGCGATGCTCTCCCCCCAGCTTGCCCTCGTTTAGTCGACTGGCATCTATATACGGTGGTCGAGTCATGTTTCTAAGAGCTGAAATATGGGAAACGAGTCTGCATGGCGAGAGAGCCATCACTGAAGAGTGAGCGCTCATCTATACACAGCCCCGACCACTAATTGTTAACGAGGTCGCAACGCACGCGGGGCTCGAATTTGCACCTAGCTTCTCGCCAAATATCTCGGCACTGGTCCCTCTGTGCGGTGAAAGGCTAGCAACTCAATTGTAGATGCGTGATGAAGCTAGGGAACCCTGCCGGCGAGTTCTCCATTGTTGTCTCGTCGCTACAAAATGAGCTTGGGCCCACGAAAGAAGGAGCCGCCTTCTCCACCAATATACTGTCCGACATGCATCCGTTCCACGATGCATCTGTTTACGAGCCTTGTAGTGCAGCAAAGGCCTATGTCGAGGTTTTGAAGGCGCAGCTTTACCGAGGTGAGCACCGGCCAAACTCGGAAGAGAGACCATGGCGCCGACCTGACATGCCTAGAATCATGGGATATTGTACCACGACCGCTTTGTCTCGATCAATTACATCGCTTTCGCTCGAGTTTCAGAATTCTAGAAGAACTAGTTTTCAAGATCGAAATGCACCTATACACCATCCTCGACTGGATTGAACGTGACGTTTTTGAATGGTTGGTCAAACTAGTACGCGGCGCTGCGGTTCTGCATGCGTTCAGATGACTTATATCCGCTGCAACAAAGGTCGTGGTTGTGTCTATACAACGTGAGCGCATGCGAGCCTCACCGTCCGAACAGGCCCCGTCCTTCATCATGAAGTCAGAAGATACCCTCGCTCTGCTAGACTTGCTAGAAACAAGTGTTTCGATTGTAATCGGCATTGTCGAGTGGTCCCGACAAGCGGCATGGCTCTACGACCACGTAGAGGCTGGGCAGGCATTGGGGGATCAGTGCTCCCCTCTTCATCGTTGGCTCATGTGCCAATCTGTTCCAAACGACATCACCGCAGAATTCCTTGGGTGCCCCTGTCTGACACATGAGAACCGCCTCTTAAGCATTAACATGCATCTGCCACCTCTTGCCCACAACACAAGCGACCTACCGTCCCCACCATCCTCGCTACATACTCCTACTTCGCCCAGATCCCCGGGATCATCGTGCGCAAACGACTCACTGTCTCCCTTGCATCCCAACCAAACGTCTCCCTCACGCAAGCGGTCGGTTGACACGCGCACCCCCTGCTCCGTGGTCTTCGCCACTCAGAACATGCGAAGAAGCAGCAAGCGCTCCCATAGCCAGGAGTGTCACATATTCTTGGACACCTCCGCGGATACGATTGTCGATAACTCTATCTTGGCATTTCCGGAGGGCAAAGAGCAAGCAGCATCGTGGGAAGGCGAGGAGGACGCCGACAAGGACGCGTCAGAGGGCTGTTCGAGCATAGTCGTCGATGACGACTTCGCCACTTTAGTGGGATCAGATGATGGGTATGATCTCGACCTCGAGAAACATGGGTATGATTATTGCTCGTCGACTTTCTCTGTTGACGACGAGCCCGCGAGTGACGAGGACGGCACCAGTGCTGAGCCTTCCCCGTCTTCTCTGCACGACAAGCCCTACACCCCAACGTCGTATGCCTTCGGCGGTATCGAGATATCGACAAAACTGCCCCTTTGGTCCCGATTTTTTAAGCTTGTTCTCCCCTTCTGGAGCTCGCTCTAGCACAGTCTCGTTTCCTCTACTCCTGATTACCCTTTACAATTATTTGCGCGGACGTTCGCGCGGACTCCGCACATGTAATATGATAGTTACTAGATGTTCGAAGTACTTGATGTGTAGCATGTCTAATTCTTCTGTGCTATCACGCCTCACATCAAGATCGTCACCAAAGTGAAATTGGTACTTAACAGTGTAGGCTGCTACGAACAGACTAGTCAGGCCAATAAATGCGTCAATTCCAGTCATAATCGCGTGCGCGCCGCCTCCGGGTCGGGATGTCCTTCAATAGCGCATGCGCATGAAAGATATCAAAACGAGTGGAATTCGAACAAGAGTACGACTGTAAGGATTTAAGGTAGCGAGTATGAAGCATATTTACAACTCTGGAAGTAAAGAACGTAAGTTTTGGAGCGTCGTGGTTGTCTTGCGAGGGGGGAGGGGGCAGATCAGATCATCTGAGAGGCGTTGCGCGCGCAGCCGGTTCTGCTGCTGCTGTGGATGCCGCAGGTAGGGTGTCGTGGGGGCGCAAACAGGGCCAATGCGGGATGAGATGGTTTTACAAGCTCACATGCTGCCGAGGAATTCCTTGTCCCGGTCGCTCTGCATATCGCTAGACGAACGGTCATCAATGCCTTTCTCAGGGCCTGAGCGCTTGCCGTACACCTTGAGGTCCACTTCCGTCGCCTGCTTGCTGTCGACCTCGCGGTGAACCGTCGTCTGCACGTTGATTTCAACCGTGCGCGTCGATGGCGGGTCAATTCGTACACTCCCGCGAGCCTGGTGCGGTTGGAGATACGGGTTTAGCGGAAAGGATCTGGACTCTACATTTGAACTGACTCACCGCAGATCTTGCGTTACGAGTCACCACGGGTAGTGAGAGTTCATGACCATCAGTGCTGGACGTGGAGTGCGAGCGAGCGCGAAGCTGGGCACGAGAATTTAACCTGCCAAAACATAGTCTAAGATTAGAAGGGCCTTTCGTATGGCCTTTGGACGTACGTTGCCATTAGCGAGTTGGCATATACTGAACCCATGTTTAGAAACCATCACTTGCTAGCGAATAATGTGACTCACGCTTGCTAATCGTAAAGTGTAAACCAAGAAAAATAAGGTTATGGGTCATCGTAACCCACTGTCGGAGGCCGCCTTAAATATTTCCCGTAAAGCGTCCGTAAAACATCTACACTCACGCAGACGAGGGAGATGATTGTTGTAACGCTTCGAAACACCGTGAGTTATTTCCTCGACAGTTCGTTGAGCGAACATGCTTACCAAGTCGCCAGCCCGGTCTCTACTGTATACAAAACCAGCGAATCGAGGACATCGTTCATGCTGTCGGGACAGCACATGAGGATAAAGTGTCAGCCAATTAGCGCGTAGCACCCATTGTACGAGCGGACGAATAGGGCGCACTTAGCAAAGCCGGTCTTGCTCTGGCGCAGATAGTAGCAAAGACCCAGCGTTATAAAGAGATCTATAGCGACAGCGGAGCCCAGACCCATGGTGAAGACATACTGTATGCATGACAATAAGATATGAGATTTATGAAAGGGGATATGTACTGACGCCGTAGTCTTTGACGAACGCCGCATAGCTCTGGAGTCTGATCCTGTGACCACCGTCAGCATATGGGCAAGGATCAAAAGAAAGACTAGAAGCGTACATTTCAGATGTGGACACTGAGCGGCAGCAGAAGCGTCAGTGCGCAGGCCTTGAACCATGGCAACGGATTACACACCTAGAGCCGCGACTAAAATAGAACATCCTGAATCAGCCGCACCTCTGGAACCATACCGCGGTAAATTTATGCTCACCGACACGAAAAAGGGCAACCGTTCCCTAATAGACAGCGAGAACAGTGAGTTCGGATGCTGTCTATATCAGGAAGTGCGACGCACCAAAGAGGAAGTGAGGAGGTAGTTGCCCTTGCTCACTAGTACTGTTTTCAGCGCTATTCGCTGAACAAGAAGGTCAATAGAGACGAACCAACGTATATCTTGTGCGTGAAGAAGCTATATTCTGTTAACGGTCGTGAATATGATACGCAAACTGTCAGGCCCACCTCTGTACTATGAATGTCACAATGGCCTAATTGCACGGTTAGCAACTCGGCGTGGCAGGTTATCCCTTCCACCGCAGGACTGACCGTCAATGCAACAGTCGCCCCGATGCTCCTACACGGGGCTGTCATTAAAGCTCTCGTCTTGAGGGCTGTGTACTACGCACCAGGTAATGTGGTCCGTGGCATTCGCGTCCCCAAAGTTACTGATGAGGTACGTCCAGTTTGCGATACATACCATGATTGTGTGCGCAAAATCTATGCACCTAAGTGACACAGGGGTCAATAGACGAAGAAGGGCACTAGATCTTTACGCCCACCAGACGAGCAACACCTAAAAACGGCATATAAAACCTGGCTGTAGAGCATGACTACAACGTTTTCACTTACGATACTCTTAATGTAAGGACGGTCCTTCTTGTACACACTGAGATATAAGTACACCTGCATAGTCACTGTGCCCGACAGGCTATGCTATGTCAACGAAGACGTTTGTGCCCTGTAATTGCGTGACTCACAATAAACAGACCAGCCCTCCTAACGCGATAGCTCCAAACGTAGTCTCAATGTGACCCTCCGTCATGGTGGATTTCTTCTAGGCGAGTGCAATGCCGGCGACGGACTGAATCAGCAGAGAAAAATGACCTATTCTCCGTATCCACTGCGGACAAGACGACTGGGGGGATGGAGAAATGCGAATATATGGATAGCTCGTGGTGTACTCTGCTATGTCCCTTAGTGGTGCAGGGCAAGGTGCATGGCGTTCTGTGAGTACAGAATCGCGAAAGTGACTCACATTACTAGCTTATATTAATGGGTGGATCCCCGATCCCTGTGCACCTGAGGAATGATGCTGCAACGCGCTTCGACCAGGTGGATGAGATCTCGCTTCCCCGCCGGAGAGACTTTAGCCTGGACTAGGCTCAAGCTAGGTTACGGAAGCATGCGTCTGAAACACCCCCGTGTGTTCTCGGTACGTCACCTTTATCTCTCTGTTTTTCCTGTGGCAAAACTGTATCCCTGACACTGCAATTACCACCCTGTGTGAGCAGCGTTTTGCATTCCTCTGGAAGGCGTGCTCAATTCTTGCGGCTTGGGTTGGGTCGGCTTCACCTCACTTGTCTCACTCGGGTGACGAGTGTGATGGCTGAGCGCTGAGTGCTGAGTTCTAAGTGTGCCGCCTCCCGCCTCGCTCAACACGCCGTTTCCTCAGTCAAGAAGCCTATTTAACCGTGCAAATAGCCATTATTGTCTATCCGGTAGCATTAACTACATAGGGCTCCTGCGGTGAGTTTAGATAAGATATTCTTAGGCTAGCTTGTCTGCCATTACTTACCTCAGTTACCTGGCAACTCGTAAGGGCGGGCGGGGCCCGACACTTCCCCGACCTTCTAGAACCCAGCGATCACATGCGTCACGGCTCTGCAGGATAATCGATAACTCGTCATTCGAGTGAGACAAGTGAGGTGAAGCCGATCCAATCCAAGTTGCGAGAATTGAGCGCTATATTGAGCAAGCCTTACAGTATATGAGTGCATGCCACGAGGATCTCCAGGCGTTTAGTGTCGCTGGAAGCGAGCGCTCGATCGCCGAGGATAACTTATGTCCGCGGAACTTTTAACGCGAGCTACAAGGTGCCGGGTACGACGTGCATGCGCAGTTTACCACCCGATTCAAATGTCGCATCTGTTCCTGGCGCGTATGGCTGGCCTTGACGGCTATCTCGGCGCTTTGGGCACAGTCGTTCTGACAGCAGGAAGCGTATCAGCCTTGGAAATGGGATTGAAGGACCTACACCGACCGACGCTCACTGGAGACATCAGAGCACTACTATTAGCCTGCATGACGCATTCGCACCCTAGCATGCGGCATATGGCGGTCACAAGGGATAATCGACAGTGTGTATTCATGCGTTAAAAGCACCGCTCGGAGGTGTGGTAGGCAAGTGATCATGGTCCCGTCATCAAAGACAGTGGAGCTGGAACATGGCAACAAGGGCGTAAACGGACATAAAACGAGCGTGGTGGCACACAAGCCCTCTCTTACCCTCTGATAGAGAAATCAGAAGCAGCACAGCCGAGTGGAGAGCGGGGGAGCGAAGCTCGAAACTGCTCGAAAGTAGCTCGAAGCGTCGCTGTGGAACAGAGACTTCCGGCCGCGGCGAGGTCCTGAGATCCATCAAGTGTTACTGAGAGCCGTTGTCAGGCCAGATCCCGACCGACTGGCCATCAATTTCTTGGCAGATTGTGTTCTAAGTTCTGAATATCGATCTCGACTTGCAATGGGCCACGCGCGTGAGTGTCAGTATTCCGACATAAATCGGAGCAGATGAACTTCGTCGCGCAGTTGTAGGAGTGGTTAGAATTATCAACCCAGATATTTCTGACGGCAAAAACTGGGGACGCACTGATGTAAAACGGGGCCTGCTGCGGCTGGGAAAGAAGATAAATAGTACGTGATCGCGTGATCACTGCCTGCTTTGTCTGACGAAGTTTAGGAACGGGTCATCAAGTATTCACGGGAGATTTGGTTGCGACAGTCGAATAAGCACTGGGTACTAAGTATTGGCCAACACCGATTCTCAAACGAGAGCGCGAAGAGCTCACCCCGGAAGAAAAGAACTAGCGTGGAGTAGTGAGGATCAGCGATTGACTGCTGAAAGGAGCTAGGAGTATTTATGCTTGAAGATGGCGAAGTGCAAGCCTGTAGTAAACGCACAATTATAATCACAATCGCGATAGCCACACGAGGGTAAGTCAGACGGTACGCACGCTAAAACCTAGGTATATTCTTCCAGAGATAGTATGACAAGCCGCAAGCGATAGTACGTCAACCACTGCCGAGATACTAAGTTCTGTAATTAACTCACTGCGTACGCACCAAGAGCGTCGAACACGGATGATGACTTCAGCTGGATTATCTTGGCAGCTGTGCCTCAACAGAAGCCCTGTCAGTGCCAAGGATAATGAGTGTTGGGTTGTGGAAGACGTACCGAGTGCAATGGCTAGCATGCATGCGAACACGAGTAGGTAAAGAGGATAAACAGCTCCTCAACACAGAAGACAGCCAGGATATTCGTAGGTATCATTCAAAATAAGTTTTCTTACTGGCTATCTGGCCCGTCAGCACTTCGATGAAAGCCTTCGCAAAAGGGATGCGCTTGTGTACAGACGCTGTGCGAAGAGAATGTGCACGGATGATCAATACTTGTGGTAGGCCTTAGAATAAGACATATACTTACAGACGTACAATGAGCGTAATAAATGCCGCCTCACTAGGTTGATATCAAGTCACATTCTCTGCTACACAGACTCGCTGTAATAGCAATATAGAATGCTACGCTCCTGTAACAGAGGGAGGGGCATCTCATCCGATACACATTCTGACGCACCAGCATGTATTACTAGCTTCCCCAGGACTCCCAAATGCTCAACTGCGCAAGTCCATGTCGTGAGACGGACCGTGAAGTCGTACAGAAGATCGAGAGCCAATCCGATCGCAGACACCACACGGTCGGACTCAGGCCTGAGCATCATAACTCGGTGAACTGCCAAAATGGGTCAATCGACAGAAGGCAGGAAAAAAGCCAGTGGCGGAGTAGCCGGGACCCACCGCGAGCTTAAAGCGCATGATGGCCTCTCCGTACACGCGAAGGTACAGGTACCCCTGCATCACCACGATCCCCGACAAGCTGCCCCTGAATTTCAATGCGGAAAGTGGGTAACGGTGGTCGGACTCGGAGCGGGCATAAAAATGCTAGGAATCAGAGACGGCGCATCGACAGCCGGAAGAACGGGACACTGGCTCGCCAGATGCGGATTCGCTATTCAGCGGTGCACCCAGGGCAGCCAGGAGATGGGGCGTGTCGAGCGCATCGATATCGTTGATTGGGCCAAGGTCGAGGCATGGCTGTTGACGCGAAGATGAAGGGCTTTTGACAACCAGAAGAAGTCGAGAGGTGAAAAAAAAGCGGATACATGCCGCCAGTTCACGTGAAGACAGAAAGCTGGCTAGTGTTCCAAGACAAGAGTGAGTACCACACGCTGCTTCGCTGGAGTCCATGTCGTTCGATACATGGATAGTCTTTGCGGAATTAGAAGCATACTGTAGTAATAAACGACATACCTGCAAACTCGGGACGTGAGTGACCGAGGGTTTTAATCGCAACGAGATTGTTCCACGCTACAGCCGAGCACGACGGTTGTCTACATGAGGTATAGAACGCTGTATTGTACACCGGACGGTGCGAGTGCCGTGAAGTAGTGGCACGTTCCAGAAATTGAACTGGACCTGAACAGCACTGAAACACGAGCTGAACTTGGTTTTGATTTTGGCGAATTTCGAGATCAAGCCTCAAAGATATTGGCTATCCCCCACGCGCCGGGTTGGTCTTGCTCTAACCCCGGCGTTCGACTTCTGACAAAGGTGTGTGAGGTGATCGTGATCGTGCACGATTCACTTGCAGGCGAGTCGTGACTCGAGGGGGCGTAGAGTAGCGGCGCGACAGTTTGATCCGTCGTCCGGGATTTGACGGAGACGTCACGTGCGATGCGCACGTCAATTTCCCTGGGCATTCTCTTCATAAACGAGCTTATCTTCAGCGAGCAACGCAGATTTTACGAACTATTCCCGGAACCCAAGGGCGACTGCTCTCCGTCTCGTTAACGAGCGTTGGGGATGGTAGACGGTATAGTTGACATGGTTCAGCAAGAACGTGAAACCTGACCGAGGCAAGCCCTCTGGCGCTGAACATGAACTGAAGTCGAGCGGAGGCGAACCTGGCTTCGGCAGCTCGGCGAAGTGTTGATGTAGACACAAAACGTTGTGGTATCCCCAATCATGGCTACGTTCACTGATGCTTCCCCGCTTGCACGACGAAGTATATCTTTACAGCGGAACATTTATGCACAGCTCCTCTTCGAGCGTAGACGGTGTCTTGCTTGCCCTTGCGCTCAGTGTATTGCGGATCTTTGCGGTCGAGATACATAGGGTTGTTCTGCTACTTCGTGAATAATGGCTAATAACAAACAATATTCTCCTATCCATATCAGTATAATACACTTTGTTAAGCCCGTTCATCAATCTGTCCTTCAAGGGACAATAGGAGCTTCAGCTGTCTTGCCCCCGGTCGGTGGTACCTCCACGCCTTCACTAGGAATGAGCGGTGCGGTAGTGCTATGGGCGGTGTGATCAAGCGGTGGGGCAGCAGAACCGACGCCGGTCGAAATGCCAGTGTCCGGGTGAGATGTGCCGCTGTGCGCACTAGGCTGTTGGGACGCAATGCGTCGAGCCTCTTCGTGGACATCGAGGACCTGCTTCGACGTCGTGGTATAGAAGGCCTTGACCTTCTGGCCCCATGGCGATGCCAACGCGCGGGAGTAATACTGCAGAAGTCGCCACGTCAGACTGAGATATAGAGACTAATCAGGGTAGGACGCACGTCTGTTGCCTTGGAGCTGATCCCCTTTTGCTGGTCGATCGTCCTCGCCTGCTCCTGCGCTTGCACAAGGGCCTCCTGTACCTTGCCGCTGATCGTCTTCTGAGGGCCGAGC
The DNA here is from genome assembly GCF_000300595.1 of Phanerochaete carnosa HHB-10118-sp. NCBI lineage: Eukaryota > Fungi > Basidiomycota > Agaricomycetes > Polyporales > Phanerochaetaceae > Phanerochaete > Phanerochaete carnosa. The sequence goes on along the minus strand of NW_006767640.1, from coordinate 733,707 downwards.
GCCTTCTCGCCAAGGGTGGTATCGAGGCCCTGGATGTAGCTTAGGAATCGTTTGCTGATTCCGCGCTGGTTGTCGAGCTCGATCGCGCGCTGGAGGACATGGTCACTAAGCGTGTAGCCCCTAGCGAGATATTCTGCAGCGATGCCAGCGCGGGGCTTGTCTGTCTGGTCGATTGGTCCGTCGTTATGCGCTTCTTCCTGGTCCTGGTGCTCGACAGCGGAGGTGACCGTGAGGGTAGCGCCATCAAGCGTGCCCCCGTTCAGCATCAGCGCCGTCTTCGCTGCGGAGGGCTTCTGGAAGTGAATGAAGGCAGACTTGTTGTCTGGGTTGAAGTCGATCCTGGCAATCGTCCCACAAAATCTGCGGTACACCGTTAGCGCATTTACTGGTATAATTAGGGTTAAACGACATACGAGAAGAACTCATTTAGATGGTTCTCTGTCGTCTGGGGAGCGATACCCGAGACGCGAACCTCGTGGGTGATGGTGGACATTGTCGTAAAATGGGCTCGTCGTGGAAGAGGATGGGTGTCGTTATCTGAGTCGTCGATGACGGTCTTGGCTGGCCTAAATACTCGAAAGCCTGGAGCATCTCGATCTTGAGGCCACGCGTGACGTCAATCCCCATGCAAAACACGTGCGAGCAGCTCGGCCCTGGAGTCCTGGACCCCGTGAACCTGCGCCCGCTGCAGCACCTGCTGCGTGCAGAATACCATATAGCGTTCAGTACGGGAAAAGGCTAGAGCTTTGACACGCATATATGGGAGTGACTTCCCATGAAACCTCGGAAGAACGCGTACGATCATGTTGGTGAGCCTAGACTCGTTGCGCTGTTAGGAAATAGATGTGGTTAGCACGATGAAAAAATGTGGGACTCGCTGTATACTTTTGCTGCTTCACATGAGTGCTGTGGCTGAAAGGAGACGTGGAGGATGGGGAGGGATGAGGGCGAGAGGCAAAGGTTGCTCACACACTACTCATTATATATGCGCTCTGGGGAGCGAAGAGAGATCGAACAGCTGACGTCAGCCTTGCTATTAGCCGACAGCAAGTCAAGCGGGCAGACGAGTGGGCAAAATGACAGGGCGTGACTAAGGATACTTGACATATATACTGAAACTGGGATCCGATTCACGCAAGAATCCTGTGCGATTTCTAACGGGCTGGAAGAGCTTGCAAAGTAAGTCGCACCAACATTCATTTGCATGCCGGAACCTGTTTCATTACAAGTACCACAGCACAAAGAGGAAATATACGGCTTGTGCATGCAACACACACAAAGGTATCACTCGGCAACATTAATAATACGCGTATAGAAGTGCCCGATGAGAGCAGAAAACAAAAGCAGTTTGCAACATGGGTATCGTCCTCGCTCCAGCGTGGAAAGCGAAAAAAGAGGAATCAAGGATCAAGTCTGGGAGAAGATGTGAGGAATACGGCAGGGTAGCAGGGTCTACAGAGGCGAGTATGGCGTCCGATAGGGACCGAAACGATACATTGTGCGCCTCTAGATCGTCCAACACAGCACGGCGTGTCACCAAGGTAGGTACCCCGCCTGACTATGCCGCACCGCCTACCTACCTACCGATAAATACAGTTTCCCGAACGACAATCAGACGAAAGTGAAATTTAGACAACAACCTTGATAAGCCAGAGTTTCAAAGAGATATCAAGAGACGAGATGTCTCTAGCAAGAAGCGAAAGAAAACTGATGCGAAAGGTTCAGCGAAGCAAGGCGGAGGGGCTTGAGAAGGGGAAAGAGAAGGCGTGAGCGATATCGTGAACGCGTCCCGTCGTTGGTCATGAAAAGGCCCAGTCGGAGAGAGCAGCAAAGGCAGACTACCAGTCCATCGTGTTGTCACGCAGCACCGGCGCGCCAATCATCTCTGCGTTCACTGGCCTGCGTTCCCGCATCACCTGCTCGCTCACCTCGTGCACACGGAGCGAGTCCTCGGCGTAGTAGAAGCTGCGCCGACGTTGGCCTCCAACGCTGTCGCGATCAAACTCCTGGCCCTCAGGGCGCGCTCCGGCGTACTCGTTCTCCGCCTCGCCACTCGGCTCGGCCAGGCGACGGTGCGCGAGCGCACGCCGTTGCTTCACAGCGCGCACACCGAGGAACGCAAGCACGATGAGAGTGATCGCGCCAAGCGAGCTCACGACGCCGATGATTGCGTCTTCACGGGTCTTGCTCGAGTTCGATGCACCCGATGAGCCGCTCGAAGTGTCGTTGTTGCTCTGCGGATTAGTAGAGTCCGACGGCGGGGTAGAGCCAACAGGGAACGTTGCGACGAAGTGGGCAGCCAGTGTGTTATACGGAGGGCCAAGTGCGTTGTAGAGTGCCGATGTCTTGACGAGGAGCTGTTGTGCCAGCGTGTCGACTTGGCCAGTGGGGATGTACGCAAGGAAGATCGTCCCAAGCTCGTCAGCATCCTGAGTGCTCTGGTAGCTACTTGGCACATATACTTGCAGGGCATATGTCAGGACTTGACTCTCTACGTTTATCGTGAGTAGCTGTACATGGTACACGGGGTCCTCGATACTTACCACTGACATTGAGACCCGCAGCAAGGATGAGCGGTGTCCACGCAAATATTTGAGTCGCTGAGTCGGAGCTCGTCGCAACAAGATTCCAGGGCAGTTCCTCGTCGAACAACAGCGAAATAAGCGTGAAACCGGGACCAGGATTCGTGCCAGGGCCACCGGGCGGGTAAATAAGTGAGGGCAGATTTGCTGGGAGGGCGGCTTGACTTGGACTCGCCGTCGGCGCAACGCTCGAGGTCGACACTGACGTCATGGGCTGATCGGGATTGCTCCGCGTTGTGGAGGTGCGGCTGGAAGAACTTATCGATGTTGTGTCCAGGATGAGCGAGGATTGGGTCAGGATACCGCTGAATTGCGAGGGAACCGAAAGCGTTTCCGCGGGCGCTGAGCTCGTCGAGCTGACCGTGGAGAGAGAGGTGAATGAGTCGGAGGCGCTGCTAACGATGCTCGAAGGGAAGGTTATCACGACCGAGGACGATGCGCTTTGGAAACGGCTACTAGATGCGGATGAGCTGCCGGACAAGGAGGTTCTGGATGAAGCAGCTGACGAGACGCCGGAAATGGTTGCGGTCACAGACCCGTTCACCGAAGAGGTGATCGCACTAGATGCACTAGATGACGTTCCGGTGGCAGATGTGCTCCCGGATGAGGTATTACCCGACGCAACAGATGCACTAGACGATGTTCCGGCGGCAGATATACTCCCTGACGAGGTGTTGCCCGACGCAGAGGTTATCACACCAGACGCACTAGAGGCGATACCGGACGTCACTCCGGACACTGAGGATGAAACACCAGAGGGTAACGACGTGACGGTGCCAGAAACGGTAGTGCTGGTCCCCGTGCCTGAGAGAATGGAGGACAGGATCGACGAAAGTCCGCTAGTGGGCAAACTGATACTTGGAAGGGAAATCCCCGTGAATGAGACACTAGACGCAGTAGCCGAACCAGAGCTGTCAACGCTCGTTAGGGAGCCGCTCACTGAGGTGGGCTGCGCCGCCGCCGAAGCCGGGTTAGACGTCGGTGCACTGGCGCCGCTCGATAATACAGAGCTTGGGAAGAGTGGGATCGACAAGGTAGAGCTTGGTAAGATTGGCGGAATCGACAGGATAGAACTTGGTAAGATTGGCGGAATCGACAGGATAGAACTTGGTAAGATTGACGGAATCAACGTCGGGATAATCGAGCTGAGAGCGATCGATGTTGGGATGATGGGGGGTATCGACAACGGATTCGAAGGCGAAAGCGTAGCTGTATCAGTCGCGGAGGTCGGAGTTCCGCTCGATGCTTCACTCGGGGAGCTCGCAGATATGCCATCTGCGGAGGTCGGGATACCACTCGGAGTGTCGACGGCGGAGCTCGTGGATGCATCCGTAGGCGTTGACGAAGGTGCCCCTGTGGGTACGCTCGACACGTCGGTCGGAGAAGACGTCGGGGGCGGGGTGTTAACGGCACTGGTGATCGCAGACGCTGCGCTGGTGACGATAGAACCGACATCAGAAGTAACAGTCGAAACAATCGAGCCGACATCAGAAGTCAATGTTGACGCGGCCTGGCCAACATCAGATGTAACTGCGCTAACCACGGAGCTCAAATCTGAAGTGACTCCCCCCACGACCGAGGTTAGGCCACCAACAATGCTCGTCAGGGGGTTTGCGGGTGGGGTTGTGGTTGCTGCTGGGACGGATGAGTCTGTCGGTGTAGATGACGCGGTATCCGTGGGAGAAGGTGCGGGCGACGTAGGCGTGTCCGTGGGCAAAGGTGACACAACAGAGCTGTCCGTAGGCGTAGCAGTATCCGTAGGCGACGGAGCAGTACTGTCCGCGGGAGACGAAGCAGCGCTGACCGTAGAGGGCGAAGTGGAGCTATCTGTGGGCGGCGAAGCGGAACTGTCCGTAACTGACGAAGCAGCAGTATCTGTGGGTGAGGACGTCGCTGCACTACTATCGGTCGTGGATGGGGTGCTCGGCGCAGGCGTCGAAGTGAGGTCTCCAAGAGCAGAAGTAACACCGCCGACAACGGATGTCAGGCCGTTACCGAGGCCACTGCCCAGCGAGGACAGACCGTTCCCGATGCCGGAAAGAGGATCCGAAGGTGGTGTCGCGGTGACAGGAGGCGCGGTAGACGATATGTTGTCCGTACCAGACGCAGCTGGGCTATCCGTTGTAGTTGCTGAGTCCGAGGATACAGTCGAAGTCGCACTGTCCGAAGATACAGCCGAAGTCGCACTATCCGATGGTGTGGGCGATGCAGATCCACTGGATGCAGCAGACGCGTCTGAGGGAGACGCGGAGTCCGTGGCGGTCGCGCTGGGACTCGCAGAGTCAGTCGGCGTCGCAGACGTGGACACAGAATCTGTGCTCGGCGCAGATACGGAATCCGTGCTCGACGCGGTCGAAGGGCTGGTATCGGTCAACGTAGCGGAACCCGAGCCGGTGGCAGATGCGGAGTTGGTGGCGGATACGGAGTCGATGGCAGATACGGAGTCCGTGGGGATCACGGCAGAATTCAGAGACGTGGAACTTGCGGGGACCAATGCAGTCGTGCCCAAACCCAGTGAATCGCCCAAACCTTGCAGTCCTTGATCCAGACCGTCACCCACATCCGTCACTCCTTGACCCAAGCCATTGCCAACACCATCTGATGATCACACAAAACATTCGTCAGTGAAAGCCAAGTAGTAGACAAGCGATAATGCAAGATACACTCCGAGCGCGTCCGCTGCTCTATGATGCTCTCCTCGCGAAAGCGAGTATAGACGGCAACTGCACCTATCGACGTGCCACCAGCAAAGGTTATCTTCAGAGGAGCAGCAAATTCGTCTTGCCACGACGCGTCAGAGTGCCGCATGGGCTCGTCGCCGTCATCGTGTGCCTAGAGACCCGGACGCCAAGCGCACTCGGCCAAGATGCAAGACACTCACCGACTAGATCACCGAGCACTCCGTCCCTCACGACCTTTCGTACCCCACCACGGACGACGGAGTCCTCGGACCTCCCTAGGGCGGGGCGTTTTTTGGAAGCGAGAGAGCGTCTGGCATGGGAAGAAGCTGAGGATCCGTGGGCAGCGTCGACCGGGGCGGAGAAGGAGAGCTGGAGGAGAATACAGATGAAGAGAGCAAGACAAAACTTGCGAAAAGCAGTTGGCATGGAGAGGCGAGAGAAAGCCTGAAAAGGCTGTAGAGGTGCTAGAGCGAGACGATGTTGGTTGTTTGGTGGTAACCAGTGGGGTGGAGAGGATTATTGCTGCAAAGCGAGGACGGCGAGACGCTGCTGTATGGTCCGCCAGAAGTCGAAAGAGCGTGGTGCTGCTATGGTGGGCAGAGCGTCGGTAGAAGTAGACCCAGGAATAAATTATTTCGAGGGGGAGGTGAAGGGAGTCGAAAGGTGAAACAAGCGCGAGGGCAGCAACGCCCCGCGTTTGTTTCTGTTTTGGACCCATCAAAGTTGGACGTCCAGACCTTTCTCGGTCCGCTGACCGCAGCTGCTCAACACTTTCACACCACGAGATGGCAACAGACTGCGTCGTTGCCTCTGCATCTAAAAAAGTCAAATCAGCTGAAAATCTTCGTCTGCGAGAGCGAACAGAGGGCAATGGGCTGTCTGCTACGACGAGCGAAATCCATCACTGTGGCACAGCTTCGAACTCGCCTGAAGAAAAAAAATCTATCAAATGTGATGAATCGCATAGAACCTGTGCAAGCTACGGAGCCATCGACATTGCGTCTACCATCCGGATCTACTCGCATTCGCACCCTCGTATATATACATCCCACCGGTAGCATATTTAATTGCATGGGAAGAAATATACAGGGCACAAGGCATGAGATATGGCGCAGTGGGAAGCAGACAGCATGAGAATAGACCCAGAGAGAAGGAGGCCTTCCCAGAATGAAGAGCAAGCGGTTTAGATGAAACCAATCTGTGGAAAGATACAATATTAGTCCAAGTTCAGATCTAATAACCAAGTATAGAGCTGACCTTGTTCGCAACATCAAGTGCATCATGGTCGGCCGTCAGCCGCACATACGCCTTCTTCTTGCCATCCGGTCTATCCGGGCCTTAGCTACCAGAAGTACTCTTTCACCGTCGCATGCAAACTTACCGAATAAGGGTGTTAACTTTGGCGGCCTGAACATCGTACAACTTCTTGACAGCGTCCTTGATTTGACGCTTATTGGCCTGAATGTCAACGATGAAAACGAGGGTGTTGTGCTCCTCGATCTTCTTCATCGCGGACTCAGTGTTCAGTGGTCTATAGTCATGATTGATATATCCTTCGCTTGCTCGCATCAAAGGCCACGTACGAGACAATCGTCCTGAACTGGTCCATCCGCGGCACATGGGGAATAGACTTGCGAGGATACTTAGGGTTACGGGGAAGGCGAAGTGTTTTGGGGCGGTGGAAGGAGACAGACGTGCGCTTTTTGCGGTGCGCCTGGGAGTTGGTGCCCGCAAGAGCGGCCTTCTTCGCGGCCTTGGCCTTGGCATTCTGCGCGGAGGCTGCAGCACAAAACTTCAGTGCGTTTGCAAAATTGAGAAGCGAAGTAATAGCGCACCCTTGGGCGCTGAGCCCTTGGCCTTCTGGGTCTTTGAGCTGGCCATTTTGTCTAAGGCGATGATCAATTAGCACTGCGTCCAAGGAGTTCGGCGGTCGCAGAATGCACGGCAATTGGAATAATCCTTCGAGAGGGACACTAGAAGCAGTTCTCTTTATGTGCGCGTTCCAAATGTATATCTTCAACCCTCCACAGCGTCTGAAACATTGCCGTCCCGCAGGTCATCCACTGAAGCCACCTGCCTTTCCCTCGCAAGTTTCCTGCACCTCACCCACCGCTAGCCTGCCGCATCCACCTTGTCCGCGCGCAATCCACCCTTCTTCTGCCGTCAAACAACTCCCATCCACTCTCAGGACGTCTCTGTAGCATTTCTGCAGCACCGAACAGTCATAGTGGAGGCTCACCTTGAGGAATGCTGGCCTTGGGAGGTATTTGCTGAGTGTTGACGACTCGGGGGCGTCTGCCAAATCGGGACGCTTTTGGCGCCCTACTTCCTATCTGAGTGAGGGATATGTGATGCGCCTCTTCCCGGGTTTGGTGCATGTCGGGAGGGCGCTTGACTGCTCTGTCCTCGCCTCATTGCGCACGTCAGCTTTCAATCCACTACATGTGCCGCATCTAGAATAAGAATAAGAGCACAATCCGGGCACGGTATACCACTCGCAGAATATGTGCTGAGTCGGCTGCAGCCTGCTGACATGGGATACCGTCGCTATGAAAGTGGAAGAAATGAAGATTGGTTTGGTAAGCTCGTTGCGTAAACCGTTCGATAATTTTCATATCAAAGGCAATTTTAGTAGACGTTAGCTTGGTTACTGCGGTTTTTCTAGGTGCTTTTATGGTGACGTATTGTTCCATGGTATGAAAGATGAACTTGTCTCATTCTCTATAGCCGGACGAAGAGATCATATGTATAACCCACATCATGAACGACAAATCGAGCTAGCCGACGCGCGGCGTTCGGAGTCTGAATTCTGCTGAGCTTGGTACCAGCCGTGGAAGCTCTGTGACGTGGCACATTGAGGTGTTGGTCTTCTTCTTGTATCGTTCTCCGTCCGTAGCATCGTTTTCATCTGCCCTCGTAGTTCAGCAAGATGACGCGAATCCCTATCCTCCTGGCAAGTAGTCCGATAGTATGGTTTGAGTGCACTGATAATAAGGAGACTGTGTTACAGGGAAGCTCTCACGTCGGCACTCCTGACACCGGTGGACGAGTTTCCGACACTGCTGTTATGCAAAAGTTCGTTGATATCATGATTCGACACGGGCACTCCGGAGTTGACACTGCCCGTATGTATTGTAAAGGCACTTCTGAAGAGGTCAGTACATATCAATGCGGAACCTGTCTCGTCCATTGACGCCACAGCTATCCTGGTCATATTCCAGCTCATCGGCACTCTCGACTTGAGGAACGTCCTGCACGTCGACACGAAGATCTTTCCGACTACTCCGGGTGATCATTCGCAGGAAAAGCTTGGGGAGTTATTTGACGCCTCCTTGAACGCTCTGAATGGAAAGAAGATTCGAGTCTTCTACCTTCATGCCCCCGACCACAGCGTACCTTTTGAAGATACTCTGGAAGTGGTGACAGAAATCTGGAAGTCTGGCGGCTTGTGAGTCCAGGAATATTCTGCTAGTGCTGCGTACTTTGCAGTGCTAAGGCTCCTTTTAAGCCAAGAGTTCGGCCTGAGCAACTTCGCGGCGTGGGAAGTGGCAGACATCGTTGGGATCTGCGAAAGTCGTGGATTCGTGATGCCGACGGTCTACGAGGGTCCGTATAATATCGTCGACCGCCTTGCAGAAGACGAGTTGTTCCCGTGCCTCCGCAAGTTTAACATCAGATACGCTTCGTACTGCCCTCTTGCTGGCGGCTACCTCACTGGCCGCTTTTTCGTTCCCGATGATACGAAAGAAATCACTCTCGGCAACTTCAGTGCGAAAAACCCTATCTCTGGATTCTATACCAGCCGATATCTTAACTTCAGCCTAGCAAGATCTGTCGCAGAGCTGTTGGAAATCGCCGAGACACATAACTTAACGCTTTCAGAGGTCGCTCTACGATGGCTGCAGTGGCACAGCAAGCTGCAGCCGGACGATCATGGCGTCATCGTGGCAGCAGACGACAGCGCGCAGCTGGAAACGAACTTATCGGACTGGTGAGTACGCGAGATGCTCACATACACACATTTCTGATTTTCTATCTTGACTTCTTGCAGCGAGAAAGGCCCCTTGCCGGACGCTGTTGCCCAAGCTTGCGAAGATGCTTGGAAGAAAGCGAAGTCTGCAGCCCCAAAGTATTGGATATAAGATTGTGTGCTGAGGCGCTTTTTGAGACGGTCTGCGTTATATGTAAAATATTGGGGTACGTAGAGCCGAAAATATCTTCACTCGGCTGAGCAACCCGACGACTCATATTCCTCGAGTTATGCACAACGAGATAATTCGCGTAACCTCATTATGGTTATCTTAATGACCCACCGTTGCCGTTCCGTTCAAGAGCAGCTAGAACCCGAGAATGGAGGCTAGCCTCTTGTTCGAATAAGCTGCAGGCAGCCGGGAGACGCTCCCGCTTCGCGATTGACGCCACAAGGCTATCGGAGCTTGGAATGTCGGCTGAAGTATGACGCCGACTGTGTTCGAAGTAGCCATCATACCCTACAGCAAAGCCAATTAGCACGGCACCCTTGTTCAATCTGCGCCCTTTCAACCGATTCTGCGGTCAAGTTCGCATGCCGACGGGACTCGTATACACTCTTGGCATTGTCGCTGCCGGGAACTTGAGCGGTACCGAGGGCGCGTCATGAGTCACGCTTTCACGGTTGCCAGCCTTGCTGAGGATCGCGGCCCTTGTCCATTTCCAGATACACTTGGTCATTTGATGGACTCATGCGTTGCAATTTCGGGCACCAGTAGCCGGCCGAACATGGCCTGTTGCGTATCATCTGTTGGCACTGGCCGAGTCGTAGCCGTTACAGTACACTCGCGCGTAACCTCAGGCTGACAATATGAATTACTAGACTGTTCTCACCGCTCAGGTTGAATAACACTCGGGTTCCTGGTGCTACCGGAAGCGCTGAGCGTGCCGGGTCGACGCGTCACTAAAATCGCAGTGCTAAGGACTCCTCATGGCCTCATGGCGCAGCTTTAGTCAAGAGGATAGTATCGATGCGGGATAACTTACCGAGAAATATTCGCACACCGTGACAACAGAAGTATAAAGCTCCTTTGACACGGTCCACTTTGCCAGTCAAGCTCACCCACCGTTATTGCCACCCGCGGCCAACAATTTTTCACTCGACAAGATGACTCGTATCCCTGTCATTCTCGTGAGTGCCACAGTCTTGCTATGCGCAGTTTTGTGCTCATTGTGAATTGGTTGGCCGCATGGCAGGGGGCTGGCCAGTTCGGGGATCCTGGTACTGGCGAAAAAGTCTCTGATTCGGCCGTTGCACAGGAGTTCGTTGACTTCATGGTCAGTAAAGGGCAGATCAGTATTGATACCGCTCGTGCATATTGCCAAGGCACCTCTGAGAAAGTCAGTGTTTTATTCACATGTAGCTTTCGCCGGAACTGACACCCCGGTATTCCCGATTATATTACAGCTTGTCGGCACTCTCGACTTAAGGGATGTCGTACACGTTGACACGAAGATCTTCCCAGTCGCTCCGGGTGATCATTCATCAGAGAAGCTGAAGGAGATATTCAATACCTCCCTGAACTCCTTGAACGGAAGGAAGATTCGCGTCTTTTACCTTCATGCTCCCGACCATAGTGTGCCCTTTGAGGACACTCTGGAAGCCGTTGAAGAGATCAGGAAATCGGGCGGGTTGTGAGTACGGTCTTTTGTAGATTATGATCATGCTAAGCACAAATGATTACACCACTACGATAGCCAAGAGTTCGGCCTAAGCAACTTTGCGTCCTGGGAAGTAGCCGAGATAGTAGGGATCTGCAGGCGGCGCGGCTTCATGGCACCTACAGTTTACGAGGGCGCCTACAACATTATCGACCGCCGTGTCGAGGACGAGCTGTTCCCATGTCTCCGCAAATTCAACATCAAATTCGCCGCCTACTGCCCTCTCGCTGGTGGCTACCTCACCAATCGCTTCTTCATCCCCGATCCCACTAAAGAGGTCACGCTTTCCAAGTTCAGCCTGAACGATCCGTTTTCGTCTTTCTACACTGGCCGATACCTCCGCTCAGCGAATGCCGTTGCGGAGCTACTTGAGACTGTCAAAGTGCATGGGCTGACACTCGCGGAAGTCGCCTTACGTTGGTTACAGTGGCACAGCAAGATGCAGCCCGGGGATCACGGCATCATTGTAGCAGTCAGCAACAAGATGCAGCTGGAAACGAATTTGGCAGACTTGTGAGTGCGTAAAGCGCCTCCGCGAGCTTATCTCTAACTACGAGAGTAGCGAGAAAGGTCCCTTGCCCGATGCCGTTGCCCAAGCTTGCGAAGATGCTTGGAAGAAAGTGGAGGGTACGGCTCCGAGATACTGGTTATGAAATTGCGTGTTGCGATGACTCCGGTGATGTAAATGCCATGCGAGCTTGTAGAGTACATAAATCAGCTGATCTGATGTACTTGGCCTTCTGCTTGTGAAATCATCTCAATTACATCGCGTCCTTACTCCCCACGGTAGCCATACCGGCATCACAGATTCGTAGTCTACCTTCTTTAAGCTCGTTCTATCTCTAACTCGTTCATTTCTGACTAGTCAGCACATTTAGTGTCAGAATGGCTATATGACTGCCATAAATCTCCGTATTCTTGGATGTGCGTATGATCCGCAGGTTGGCCCCCGCGCGCGATTCGTTCAGCCGGATCCCGAGGGGTCGTCCGATGTAGATTATGACACGAGATTATTGAGCACACTATGCATGTCGAGTTTTAAAGCTTTGAAGCTTTACTCTCCATTTTGTGGTTGTGGCTTGGCGTTTCGGCCATGGGAGCTCGGAGTTATTCCACGGAAGTTGATGCTTGATGCGTCACATATATAAAGAATCTCCGTTTTTCTCAAGCACGCCACGCACTTCTTTTTACTCCACGTCAAATATCTTTCTAGTTCGACATGCCAAGCCGAATTCCCTTGATTTTGGTGCGCGGATTCTGTCCATTCCTCTTGCTTGCATTCAACGATTCATGAGCTGACGACTTGCGCTTAGGGTGCTGGAGACTTCGGCGATGCAGATAGCAACGGAAGAGTCTCTGATCCTGCTGTTGCACAGGATTTTCTAGACTTTCTAGTAGATCATGGCCACATTGGTATTGACACCGCACGGGGATATTGCAAGGGCACGTCCGAAAAGGTTAGCTAAACTTCATCATCTGACTCCTGACTCGGATTTACCAATTGGAACTTTTGTCTCTTCACACAACCGAAGCTTGTAGGGCATCTTGACCTTAGGGGCGTCGCATGTGTAGACACGAAGATTTTTCCGTCTCAGCCAGGCGACCACTCTCCGCAAAGGCTGAAGGAGATTCTCGGGGTCTCTATGGACGCCCTGAATGGCAAGAAAATTCGCATCTTTTATCTCCATGGTCCCGACCGTAGCGTGCCTTTTGAAGACACGCTTGAGACAGTAGACAGCCTTCACAAGGCCGGTTGCTTGTACGTCTCCTGCCCTTATTATTTAATTCCCTATTCTCACTGGTTACGGCATATAGCGAGCAATTAGGACTGAGCAACTTTATGGCCTGGGAGGTCGCGGAGGTCGTAGGGATTTGCAGACGCCGCGATTTCATTTTACCAACCGTGTACCAGGGTGTGTACAACCTCATAGATCGCCTCCCTGAGGACGAGCTCTTCCCTTGCTTGCGTAAGTTCAACATCAAATACGCCGCATACTCTCCGCTGGCTGGTGGATACCTTACCGACCGCTTCTTCGTGCCCGAGTCAGGCAAAGAGATTCCGCTGCAGAAATTCGACCTCAAGTTCACTCCTTCCTGGTACCAGGATCGGTATTTCCCCATGGCGTCCGCCATCACCGAGCTCCAGCGGGCTGTCAAAGCGCATGACCTGACTTTGACTGAAGTGGCGTATCGATGGCTGCAGTGGCATAGCAAGCTGCGCCCGGGTGACCACGGCATTGTCATGGCGGCAAGCCGCAAGGCGCAGATCGAGGGCACTGTAGCAGACTGGTGAGTAGGCAAGTCTTCTCCGATCAATGAGACTACTGAACATCATTTGCGTGCTAGTGATAAAGGCCCCTTACAGGGGGTGGTGGTGCGGGCTTGCGAAGATGCTTGGAATAAATCGAAGGGCGTAGCCAAACCGTACTGGTTGTAGGACGAGCTTCAGGTTGAATTCCATCTCGCGGAATGTCGCCCTTCGTGCCCATTCTGGACGGACATATCGATCTGAATCTTGAAGTGCGGGATAATCCCACTTGGCGATAAGTAAATGGTCGGAACGTCTGTGATGTACACTTACTGATCGACCGTCGGCTGAATGGTGGAAGGTTCTGGCACCACACAACCTGCCATGATATCAACAAATATATTCTATGCCTGGGTATTCCATGGTCACCCTTTTGTCCAACGGTGCGGATCAGGATCTTTTGAAGTAGTGTATCTCCTGGCCGCCGCCTTAATCAACCCAGGTCGTCAGTCAGCGGGCCTAATAATGCCTCGACGCCTACAGTGTGGAAGTTTTAGGAAGACGACGCGTGCAACGAGAATGATGTAAGCAACTACATGGCCTGGGAGGTCGCCGGGATCGTCGGGATCTGCAGACGTCGCGGCTCCGTTACACCGACCGTACACAAGAACAGTTGTCCGTTGCAGATGGAAGTTCGTAGCACTGCGTGCTTTGGGCGAGTGGAAATGGCACTGACATCCCGTTGAGAACAAGATTTGCTAATTAGCATGACCTAGCGTCAAGATAACACAAGGGAAACACGGTATGGGGTCGCACGAAGGCGTTATGAAGAACTCACGCCCATCAGGTTTATCCTCGCTACCACGAACATCCACCACAGCCCACTTCACGCCCAAACATGACTGGTAATACTGCGCCGCCAAACGTTGCCACCTCGAAGAAGCAGGGAGCAGAAAGAGAACTTCACGCCGTGATGATGTCGAAGTACATGGACTACGAGCAGTATCCCGAATCTGCAATGCGATCCTCGCTGAGACAACTCAAGCTGGAGGGCTTGTCGTCAGCCAAAACAGGCAGCAAGGGGGGTACGGTAAACAGCCCACAGGAGGCAGACGGGAGGCGACCAAAGATCATTCTCCGCGTTGCCAGGAAATAGGCGTTGTAGAATGAGCAGACGATCACCGGAATGAACTCGTAGGTGACGTTTTCTATCATACCAGCTTCATCTTGTCGACCGGCGCCGGGTTTGGCTAGCTATGGGCTACAGTGAATAGTAGGGTGGCACGGTGAGAGAAAGACAAGGACTGCTTGTATTACTGGATGATTGTATTATTGGACTTCATGGACTGTATTTATTCGTGTATCTGGAAGAACGTTTAATGAGAAGGGAGATGAAGAGCAGAGGTGAGACCATACCGACGTACATGCTGCTGTTCCCCAGGTCCTGCACCACTGCCAGCTGGCACTATGTCTGCCTATGACCTCATCCCAGCCGTTTTGTTCTTTCAGAGCTATTACATCACGCTCAAGTTATATCACTGTCAAGGGATTTGATTCGCAGAAAGAGGCCTTCAACCTTGACCAAAGGACGAAATTCAAGAGCAATGTAGAGAAGAAGAGGTCGCGGTCAAGAGTGACTGCTGAATGGGCGAGGCGCCTGTTCCTGCTCCACGATATGCGCCGCCTTGCGCATTAATGCGCATGGATCATATCATGGGTCGGACGGAAGAGTCTTAGTCGCATCCAGATCCTGCGGGACGCATGCCTTGCAATGCTAAGGCGATTTAATGAGTCCGGGTCGATAGCTGAATTTGGGATTTATTTCTGGCTTCTTGCTACCATCGTTCTCACCCTTGACCCGGTCGTATTGTTATTCATGAGATAGAGACGATGGGGGTACAGCCAATGCGCTCTATACACTACTGCATATCGCCGCTGTGCAGGCTTTTCAAGTACCTGGTCAACCCCGGGAAGTCTAATTGTACCCAACATAGCCGCGTACGTATGGATGGGACTTTAGAGATGACCCAGCCGTCCTCTATATAGTACACAGACCACGCGCGATGCAGAAGCCAGGGAAGTGATGTCGTCGCCTGCGCATCCGCATTGTGAGGGGCCTAAAGGTGAGCGACTCATCCGTCGTCGCAAATGATGCGGTACTAGGTATCTGCGTCGAGGACTGGGAGACAACCACCTGTTTCTCCATCCCATGCGGCGTACACACCAAAGGCGTATTCTAGAGGGTTTGAGGAGCTGGCCAGAGTAGGTAGTGGGCCGGATATCGGCTGGTTTTGAACACGGAGTACAATGGTATGCCAGTCCGTCTGCCGTCGATGAGGAGCTCGAAGTCAGACGAGATCTGAATCATGACACTATTGAGATGGTAGAGAGCGCCGTACATCTGCCCATGCATTCCATGTGTCGCTGTTAGAGCTTGTAGGAAGACGAGGTTGCATTCATCAGCCCCTTTTCCACCTTAGAAAAACTAGTTAGTGGGCTGGTCTCCAGTAACCTACTGACGTCTGAGAGCTTGCCTTGGAGCGATACCTACAAGCCATGCGATGCTCAAGTCTATAAAGTGGATGAATTGACGGTACGGGACTGATGTACAAATGCTCACGAAATTACAACTAGAAGTCTTATACCGTATACCACGTCGAGAACATGCTGGAGATAAATGGCCATAGTCGTGGTGGCTTTCTCTGTTGCCATAACTATAGCGTCTTGTACGAGTCGTCTTCGAGTCCAAGGTCCCACTGCCTGCGCTCATGCACGACGTCGTCAAAGTCCGAGTGCTCATGGAAGCCATCGCTCGCGTCATCTGCACCGGAGCGGTCAGACTCTTCCTCGGGATAGTCGTTCTTGTACCAGTCCTCGGCGTTCGAGTCTTCGTCGTCCTCATCCTCGGGCTCCGACTCATCCGAAGAGCCGTACATGTCGTCCTCAGGAAGGCCGGTGCTGCACCGTGCGATTAGCACATCAGAGGGCAGATGAGCTTGAATAGACGTACACAGTACCAATGGCCTTCCGCTGGTCGCCGTACAGCTCCCAGTATGACGCGGGACGCGAATAGAACACATCCCAGACGTAGTCATCTTCCTCATTTGCCAAGCCGCTCGCGTTTGAATTTGACGGGGTAGCCGAAGGCGACCCCTCTCCGCTGACTACAGCTGTACTGTCAGGGAACTACACGTTGAAGGAGGGCTTGCACGCACTTTTCAGGTAATCCTGTAATAGAGGCAAAAATTTGGCCACTTCCGCATCAACATCTGGGCGGTCGCCACCTTGTGCAGTCGGATTGGGCGAGGCGAGGGAAGCGAGGGATGACGAAGACGGGATGGCATCATACATCGTGAATGTCGCCTTTTGCAGATCCTTGTACGAGTGCACCTTTGGCCTGCGGATTTTTGTATCAAGCGATCGCCAACAAATGGGGCGAACGAGACGTACGGTGCCATGGGCCGGCCCCTCTTCGCCCGCTTCCATTTGTCGGACTCCGAGGGACGCAGAGCAGGGCTCTGGGCGGGCACGACAGTGTACTTCCTTGTAGGGTCATCACATCGTGGTGGCACACGCGGAGACGGCTTTTCAACTGGCTGTTTCTCTGCGAGCGGCACGCGCGGGCTGCGCGTTTGGGCTGGGGAAGGTGGTCGTGTTGCCTTGGGTGGCGGTTGGGTTTGTGACGTGCGAGCTTCCTTGCGTGCATTCTCGCGGGCGATCTTGCTTATTCTGCTCTATTACTAGGTTGATAAGCGTTTCATGCATGCGTATGTTTGGCATGAATACCTCGAGATCCTGCTTCTGCTTCTCATCCTCGAACGCACCCTGCTCCACGGTTTCGGCGAACTGGAACACGCTCACATCGTCTTTAGTATTTCCTTTTGTCTTCTTCCGTCTTGAAGACTCTACGACTGTTCGATACACATGTTCAGTACACAGACTGACAAGGCTCATGAGCCATGCATACCGAGTGCGTCAAGTGGTTCCTCGTTTCGTTTCCGCTTGATGCGAAGGATAGTGTAGTTTTCTTGCGGGGCTTGATTAATTTGCATAATCAGGTATTATACAGAGACTACGCCCTGATTAGAGGGCGGGTATGTGAGGATAGACTTGGTTGAAGTTCAAGTGACGGTGACCTGGAATGACGCAGAAGGCAGTGGGACGCCAAAACTGCCCCCCCCGTGGATTAGATGTTGTTCATCATCGAGGACCCAATGGTGTACCTGGTTTTGGGGTTCGTCCAACTTCACGTGATGCGGTCCCTGGTTCGAGCCCGGGTCAATCCTTTTTCTTCTTCGTTCAACCTCAGAATACTTACCGTGGTTGAGAAAGGTTCGGCAAGTCTGTAGTGACCAGTTCGGGAGCTTTGAAACTAACACACGATGGATAGGAATGGAACCAGGACCACGGCCTCGGCGCCTACATTTTGCCAGCTAGAAGTCTCGGAGGGTAAATGCGTGCACATATGTGATACACGACGCGAGTGTGCCATGGATCCCCGCCTATAGGGGATCGCACTATTGGCCGGATTTCGTAAGTGTTCATGGGCATGAGTCTCGGCCGTTACTCACTCACTAAGTCCCGATACTACTGGCGATTTGTTGGACCTTGAAAATGGTCCGGCCGAGCGACTTGGAAGATCTCTCTACGCTCACTATGACCGCTACAAACATCGCCTGTAAGTATTATGACTGTGTTCTTGCATGCGCACGATATACTTCTCACTGCTATGTCGATAATATCGCGGCTTACCCACCCCAGCGTGCGATTTACGTACCCGACCAACATGCGACTTACCGGTACAATACCGACCGTGTGTCCGTGTCTCATGTTCAGAATTGCCTTCTCTGAAACGCTCGACCTCGTCATCATGCTCTTCCGAGCTCTCTTCCCCCACTTTTCGGCCGAAATTCCCGAACTTATCTCCTCCCGTTGGTCGTCAATAGGACCGTCTTGCCGCATGGAAGGCCATGGCGAACGGAGCCATGAGAGTTTAATGGCACACTGATACGATTGTGCACCATCTCTGACACAGACGTCCACCTCGTTTGTAGCCTCGAGCTGAGAGAGTCTTCTGCTGCTCTTCCCGGCGAGGTGCGTGCGCTGATAGCGCATAGCGAAAGACTGGTATGTCCTCCCCTCCGCATTTTCGCAGCCTGTCCCCCTTCTTTCCTCCTTCATGCCGCCCCGTCTTGGTGCTCCACCTACGTAAACGACGACGTTTCGCCAATCGAGTTGCACCCGGCGGCATGGGAGGGTGTTGCGTGGCCGAGGTGCGACGTCGGTTCTATACCGATCGCCTATGATGCCGAAACCCACCTGTGGGATAAGAATAAATGCGCGGGTATGTGCATGTCTCGCGCGTAACGCTCTGCGATCTCTTTGTGGCGTCTGGTTTGCGCCCTGCTCGCCTTGCTGCGCGGAGAGTTTGCCTAAAAGACCCTTGGACCGCGACTCCTTACGAATCTGCTCCTACACAGGGCATTGTACGAACCTTGCTACACAGGTGGCCCGGTTCGAACTACGATCCGCAATCGCATCCGCGTGCTCACACGGCGTGCTGACGCTTGTGTGCAGATTATCCGTCGCTTAAACAGTTCATCCTGACGACTCCCCGCACGAAATTTCAAGTCTAGTACATCACTCATGTCCCCAACCTCACATACGATGCAAACGCCCTCCCTTGCCGTGACCCCGACCCAGACGATACATGCACCTGCGGAGTCGCAGGATATTGAGAAGGGAGAGCCAGATATCCCTGTGGATCGGGCGGGGGCTACCTATATGAAAACGGACATAGAGCATGTCGAAGTCGAGAACGACCCGCGTATGTGGTCAAGAAGTAAAAAGGTGTGCTCACACTGCATTTCCTCTACGTGAGATACTGAATACACCATCTTTGCAGCTGTTTGTGCTCGTCCTAGTCTCTGCTGCGTCATGTATTGCGGGGCTAGGAGGCAACATATACAACCGTGAGTTTCATATGCACCCCCGCACGAGCTATCAGCATAACGTGGTGATTGCTCCATCGTACAGCGGGTATAGCGGAAGTCGAGCGCGAGTTGCACACTGGTCCTGGGAGCATCTCGCTTAGTCTTTCAATATTCATCCTTCTTCAGGGCGGCTTTCCGATCATTTGGAGCGCGGTATCTGAGATTGTGGGACGAAAGGTATGTTAAGCATGCTTAATGCCAGTATTCTGGCCAGTTTACGGAAACTAAACATGACTGCAGAAAGTATATATTGCATCGATGACGCTCTGCATGATCGGATGTGTCGTCGCTGGTACGGCCAAAAGCATCGGGGTACTGATAGGCATGCGGTGTCTACAGGGAGCAGGGTACGCTTTGCATCTAGATTCCTTCGCGTATTGACGTGACACACCTCAACCAGAGGCGCAGCTGTGATTTCCATCGGCGCTGCAACGCTCGCGGACATTTACGAGCCCCATGAGCGCGGAACAATGATGGGAATCTACTACTGGTATGCCCCTTCCTATGTCGAGCACCCTCCTAGAATCTCAAACCTCTCCACAGCGCACCCCTCATCGGGACCTCACTCGGCCCTCTGCTCGGTGGCGCACTCACGCAGGGCCTCGGCTGGCGCTCGACGTTCTACTTCCTGGCAATCTTCACGGGCCTCTGCGTCCTTGCGTTTCTCGCGTTCGAGGACACCTTCCGCCGCGAGCGTAGCGCGGTGTACTCTGCTGCTGTCCGCCGTCGCCGCCGCGAAGCTACGCGTCGAGCACTACGTGAGCTCGAGCGCGAGAAGAGGGCGCGCGAGGAGGTAAGCCACGGTACCGTCATCGAGAAAGCACCCGAGAACGATGTAGTGGCCGATAACAAGAAGCCCCTAGAGGGGAGTGGAGAACACGGTGAAGAGCAAGAGAAGAGCGCGGCACTCCGCCCGTCGTCTGGGTCCGTGCGCTCGCAAGAGATAGTCGAGGCGATTCCAACGCCGGCAACACCGGCCCCTGAAAAGGCCAAAGCAGAGCTGCGTGAGGTGCGGCTCTCGCTGCGGGACGTGAACCCTATCGGGCCAATGATACTCGTGTTCCGCCGGCTGAACAACGTCGCAATCTTAAGCGCGAGCGGACTCATCTTCGGCTTCTCGTACTGCATCGCGTACACCTGTGCGCGCACGCTCGGCGACAAGTACGGGTATGATGCGCTCCATATCGGGCTTGTCCTCCTAAGCTATGGTGCCGGTGAGTTTTATTCTATTACACGCCGTATGGCTTGCACCTGGGAGGGGCTGATTTGTGACGCTAGGGTGTATGCTTGGCAGCATTCTCGGCGGACGGTGGTCTGACCGAGTATACAAGAAGCTCAAAGAACAGAGCGGCGGGAACAGCCAGCCAGAGGTTTGCCTTATTTTGCCCATTTCCGCTACAAATTAGTGACCGGCCGCGCAGATGCGCCTGCTCTCGACGCGGATATTCATGCTCTTCCTTCCCCCAGCAGTAGTCGGCTACGGCTGGGTGTGCGAGGAGCACGTGAACGTCTCCGCAATCTGCGTGATGCTCTTCCTCTCGGGTTTCTTCTCCATGTCCGTCCTTTCCTCTTGCCATCTCTCCGTTTCCGCTCTGAATTATTCACAGTTCGATTTACTCGAGTACGCTCGCGTACATCGTCGACGCAAACGCGGGCCGCTCCTCGTCTGCGGTCGCGCTCAATAGTTGCTTCCGCGGTTCGCTCGGCTTCGTTGCTGCAGAGATCGCGGTGCCCCTTCAGAACGCCATCGGAGATGGTGGCTTGTATTCGCTGTGGGCAGGTTGGCTTTGCATTTCCGAGCTCCTCGTCCTCCTGGTCTGGTGGCGCGGTGGCCGGTGGCGTGAACATGCGGAGCAGAGGGAGGCGCGGAAGGCCGAGGCGGGTTGAGCTCACAAGCGAAATTCGCTTTGACCTTTAGAGGCGCTGTAGAGATAGAGTGTTTATATCAGTATTACACTTGTTGCTGTCACCAGTGGTGTGGCATGCTAAGCAAGCTCCGCGGCCGTGACGCGACGCGACACGCCCCGTGACATTGGTGACGTATCCGTGACCACCGTGACCCGCCACTTTGGGGGACGCTCCCGCCACTCGTAAATTTGTTACGACGACGACGACGATGCCTACGGCGATCCAAACCTTGCCCGAAGAGCTCCTGCGCGAGATCCTCAGCTATTGCTTCCACCTTTCCCCCGACGCATTCTGCAGCTCGCGCTCCCGCTGGCACTCGCTAGCGCGCCCGTCGGCGTACGACAAAAAGGAGAAGCGCACATGCCAGGACCTGCTCCTCGTCTGCAAATACTGGTTGCGCCTCGCGACGCCGCTCCTTTACACCTCGGTTGCAATTCGCACGCCTGCACACGCCGCCGCGGTCGCCGCCCTCCTGAAAGCGACGCCGGGTCTCGGGCGCGCCCTGCGACAGCTCAAGGTCTTCGGCGGTTACGGTCGCGATATGGCGACCATCGCGGGCGCGAGTCCGAACGTCGAGACGTTGTACGTGTACGTGAGCGTGAAGAGCAATGAGAGCACGACCGGGATCAAGAAGGCCCTGTGCGCCCTCAGCCCGAAGCGTCTCTTCCTTGAGGACCGCAGGGTGTACAGGAACAAGAAGGTCGAAGAGCTGCGCAAGCTCGTAGATGAACAGATCGCAACATGGCCCCGCTTGGTAAGTCGCTATCCCGTAATACTTTCATTCACGCTCTGTGCCGGCCTGCGGGGCGTGCACTGTGGGTACCTGAGTGCACTCCCGCAGTCGGGGCCTGCACCAAGCCACTCGCCGCTGCCATGATCCAGTGCTGACATCTCCACAGAGAGAAGTACACTACAGCCCTACATACCCGACACAAAACCCAGCAACAATTGTTGCGCTCAGGCGCTCCACAAGCGTGCGCGAGCTGTGGCTTGATGCGAGTGCGATAGAGCACATGCTCGGCAACGACGTCCAGAGCGTGCGTACGCTTATGCAGGACGCAGCGCTCGAGAAGCTGTACTGCCTTGGCAAACCCCTTTTCTCAAGCACGGACGCTCGCAAGCGCATGGTCGACGCGCAATACCCACAGGCCATCCTCGATGCGATTGTCTTCGAGGAATACCCCGACAAGTACGTGTTTCTAAGAAAATCTGGCCAGACGTACAATGCTTATATGCCTAGGGACGGCCTACCCGCCCTCCCGCCTCCCGCGACCACACCATGGGCCTTGGATGACGACGACGACGATGACTATTTCTGGCCAGCAAATATCGACTCAGACGAAGAGGATTTAATGCTCGATGAAGAGGAAGAGCTGATGGGCCTTGCCGCGACGTCCACAACGACTGCGATGCTTCTCATGGCGATGTTCATGGCGATGCGTTGAATTTTGGTTAGAGAGTCTGCTGCCACAGCTACTGAGCTGTTGTGATATGCAAAGCCTCCGTGATCAGAAAGACAATATGCTATGGTGTGTCTCAGTACTTTCTGGTGCATATATGCACACGTTCTTGCTACTGGGTATGATATGTGCGCTATGTTTCTGTGGCGCCTAGCCGTCGCTATTGCCTTCTCTCTGTCGAGCTGCTTTCACCGAGACGGGCCCCGGATACAAGCAGGATACTGCATTATCACGGAATGCTGCTTG
The DNA here is from genome assembly GCF_000300595.1 of Phanerochaete carnosa HHB-10118-sp. Classification (NCBI taxonomy): domain Eukaryota; kingdom Fungi; phylum Basidiomycota; class Agaricomycetes; order Polyporales; family Phanerochaetaceae; genus Phanerochaete; species Phanerochaete carnosa. The sequence continues at coordinate 710,898 of NW_006767640.1, read as the reverse complement.
ATCAAACACCGCGGACTCTGCAGACTCGAGAACCATGTTTGCATATTTTTTGAAGACCAGAAACAACGAAGGAGCGTACGTTCCGAGAGCGGAGAGAGCAGTCTCCGCAAGGACGATAGTGCCGACGTGGTGTAGCACTGGGACGCATCACCGCACTGCTCGGCTGAAACCTCAGGACGGCCATCCCAGCTGTCCCTCCGTTCACGGTTTCGCCCTCGTGCTCACGGCCATGTGAAACGAGAGCGTACAGTGATTAGTGGCCCTCTGTAATCAATAATCATGTGTGCAAGGTGCTTGCGGGCTGTTCTCTCCGTCATATAATCCTTTTCTCAGCTAACGAGCACGCGTTTCTATGTCGTCAAAGTGAAGGTACGAAGAAAATCCAAGAGAAAGCCAAGCGAAGACGAAGCTTGTTTCATCAGTGATGGCGGCGAGTTTTGACAGCTCGTCTGCAATCGTTCCCGCAACGGGGGTGGATTGCTTGGAAACAAATTCCGAGGCGCGGCGGAAGAGTCCAGGTCCAGTAAGGCGCGGCGATGGCTTAGCAGCGCCTCTGTAGGTAGCACTTTAAATTCAGGAGAGGGAGAAGATGGCTTAGTAGCGTGTGCGTGCGACCACCTAGAGTAGCGGGTCATTCCATTACAGCTCACGAGCAGGTACAACGTCCAGCGCTGGGTTGGGCAAGTCGTATGCGGCTGCGTCCGTTAAGTCGCACGTAATTGTGGCTCAGCCGGAGTTGTATGCGTAGAGCACGCACGTCAGGGAACGTCAATGTTTGGCAGCTAACGAAGTATCCTTTCCGGCGAATATCTATGTCATACACGGCTAGTGCGTTTATGACTAGCCGCAGCCGGCTCTTGAACGTCATACAAAAGCTGCCTTTCAGCCCAGGAGTAGATTCCCAGGCTTGGGGCCAGTGGTCAGCTCAATGTCTCAAGCTGAAATACTCGACATGTACGTGTTCATTGCCTCCGCGCATGTTTGATATGACTCAATGACAAAACGCTCGCCACGCAGGAAGACACAAACCTATATTGGGTGGGCTGTCACAGGTATGACAACAACGGTCCGTAACTCATGCGGCGCGTTGTTGAAGGAGCATTTTCAGCACTAATATTATATGAGCATGCAATCACGATAGACAAGGAGTTTGAGGCCATGCGAAAGAAGAAGTTATCGAGCTCTCTCCTGATTTCTATTCGCTGGGTTATTGTCCTGCAAGCCGCGATACAATTTGTGCCCAGCTCTCCAGAGGTAATTTCCAGACATTATGCCCGTTTACATTCAGTGATGCTAACTCCTCCTTCAGAGGTATGTCGGTCTCATAATTACTTGTTGCAGGAGCGACTCGACTAAGAACTTGCTTTTTCTGGACTAGATGTACAACCCTCATCGTCTTGAATGACATCCTATGGCAAGTTGGTGCCTTGCAGACGTCTCGTACGTGAATGATCAGTACTGTGCGGTCTTTCAAAATCAAAGCCACTGCTTATTTTTTTTTGTAGTATTTGCTGCATGGCGCGTGTTTGCGCTCTGGGACCGCCGTGGGAGATATACGCTTTCACTACTCGTTTTTACTTTCGGCGTACTGCCTATTGCGACAAACACCGTGCGCATCCTCACACATACGAGATCTTCTCAGCATAAACTGATCGTTGGGCTGTTCAGTATTTTCTCGTCCGCTCTGATCTGGGATACCAGGGCGCACCACTATTTGTATGTACGGCGGTTTTACGCTTTCCGAGCCGTCTGGGGTCGTTGTGCGTGATTTTCCTGTCGGCGCAGATGGTCGTTGTCACTAACATCCCTGAGCTTTTCAGTCGTAGGTGTATGGTGATGCATACACTGCCATTCAAGCTAACTTTATCGCAGTGATTGCCGTCCCTCGAATTTCTCTGACTCTGGCGGACGCGCTTGCATTTGTCGTGACTTGGGTGAAGACATACCGACAGTGGCGCGGCGCTCGAACGTTTAATATCCAGATGTCACTCACCGCATGTCTCCTTCGTGACGGCCAGTCTCTTTCATCAGGATAGCATGGATTCTCACTAATGGTCTGCATTTAGGGACGGCGTGTTTTGCGTATGTGTACTGGCTGCCATAACCGGCCTAACTGACGTTATCGTACAGCGTACTACTGGTGATCAACTTACTGCAGATACTCACTCTTAATGGCAGCGTGGGTGGCCCGCTTTCGTAGGTTTTGCCGCCACTTACCGCAGATTATCAGTCTGTCGTGCTTCCTGTTGACACTCTCGCTGAAAACCTTGTGAGTACATATTCCTGCAGTTGAAAATCAGTGTCCATGTTGATTTCAACGCACAGCCCCTCGTCGTCGTCTCCAGATTCCTCATGAACCTTCACGAGCTGGAAAGCGACGGTCATAGCATCGCGATAGAGCTCCAGCTGATGTCAAGACCATCCCCTCAATGTCATGTTGAAGAGACGGGTCGTGGTGGTGGTCTACGTCGTCGAGAAGTGAGCGGCGCGCCGGTATTCGCGGTCCATTCAGAGAGTACAGGCCACTCCTACAGCACATCTTAGATGTCGGCGAGGTGCGGATTAAGAATAGATGTGTGTAAGATGTGTGCGCACGAGACCCCGGTGATCGCAAGTGTAAAATCTGGTGTAACACGCTGAAGGTTAGAATTATAAATCGTGAAGCTATGCTGGCCATAAGAACCCCTTTCTCTGCGTTTCTACTGGGTCACGATTCTTGTTGAGGTCTTTCAACAATGGCGCTTCCCCATCCAGTGCTTGTATGAACTGGCGAGTGCGAGATCGGTCTCGAATTCCGACCCTAGAGCTCCAAGGGCTATCTGGGAGCTTTTCGAAAGCCTGAACGAAAACCTTAACAATGTGTCTGTGTGAGGCAGACGGCTTTCACAAGTTGTATAAGTCATATATTTGAGCCACATGCCAGACCACGCAGCGGACAAGCTGGCTCGTAATTTTGTCATGTTTACTAATGTAATATAACGCACAGAGTCGAGAGGTGTAAAAATTACGCAACGCTAGTTGAATGACTGCTGCTCTCCGGATTGTTTTTCGACCGCTTCGCCGGCTTCCCTGATTCCTTCGCCGAACGACGTTTGCCAGTCGTCACCTGGCTATGGGATTTAATCAACCCAAATATGGGTAGGTCCGAAAACTGATCCGCAATCTTGTCCCCTCGCGGCCACGGTCCCTGGGCCAACGTCTTGAAGGCGTCAATTATATCCGCGTGCGTGTAAAGGCTGCGGGTATGACCTGCACGATCGGAAGGTTCGTTCTCGGGATCGGATTCGCCCTCGCCAGACGTCGCATCCTCGTTGTTCTCGTTGTGATTATTATCGTCTTCGTTACCATCCTCAGCAGAATCCCGGGTGTCAGCTCTAGCCCGACTGGACGCGTTGACTGTTCGCACTATCAGTGAATCATCTCCAGGGCGGGCGAGTATTCAACTCACTGGGAAGCGATACTGGTATGGGCGGACGGCCGTTGACAAAACCGTCCATATCTTGCAACAACCAAGCGTTCTCGTCCACTTTCGGTTTGTACTTCTCCTTGTCTATGATGTGCCGTCGTCGAGTGGCGCCCCATTTCTTCCGCCAGTCGTCCAGGTCCATGGTGGCATAGTGCTTGCGACCAAGCCTGTACAAGCCCCGTAGCAACAGCCACAGCGGAGAAGACTCCTCCATCATAGTAAAACCCGGTTTACCGCTCTGCATATCTCGGATCTTCTGGGCTCCGCCGACAACATAGCCTTCATCCGTTTCGTCTGCGGCATCGAACTTCACTCCCACGAACCTGGCCAGTGCCGAATTTCGGAGCGGTGCGCCGATAACCTCGTGCGGCGTGTCGGAGGGAAACGGGTTTGTTGTCAAGGAGTGGTCGTGAAACCGCAGGACGCTGAGCTCTAATACATAGATGAAAGACTCTAGATCGTCCGGAAGTTCGTTCGGCTTGAGAGGATACTCTAGAAGTGGACCCGACATGAATGCCCACGTTCCCTGGGGAGTGGTAGGTCAGGGACGTATTGAAACGGATAACGCGTACTTACGGAACGGGCATGTTGAGTTGCCGCTCGATTCATTTCATTTCGATACTTGCAGAGATCCCAGTCGTTGAGAATGGCGCGAGACGTTTCGATATCGATGAGGATATTTCCTATGCTGACGTCTCTGTGTAGTATGCCTGCTACTTCATACACATCACGGTGAGCTATATGCAATGTGAGTACACTGGATGAAGGGCTGCACTGATTGCGAACCTAGCAATGCCTGGTACACATAACCCACAAGCTCTAAGCTATTGGCGTAAGTCTCTAATGGACGTCCGACCTGCCAGACAACAAAGCGGTGGTGAAAACGTCTTGCAGGTTTTCCCTTCGTTCGTTCGGTGACGGGGAGGTACTCCTGCGTCAAAGTGACTTGGCCCTTCGGTCCATCGACGTCCCCTCCTGCGATCGCAGTCGCAATGTGCGAGATCGGCGAGCCGTTGGCAAGTCGGGCAGTGTTGAGCTTTCTGTACACTTCAAGTTCAGGGTGAACCTCGGGGTGGTCAGCGCACCAATAGTCCTTGATGAAGACCAGCCGGGCGCGGTCTACGTCGTAAGCTATGAAGCCCTTGCCGCCGCGACCAGTCGGAGACCGTGAGCCCGAACGGTGCCGACCGATGATGTATGTGTACGTGCGAGGGGAAGCTTGCGCTTTCTTACCTTCATCCAAGCCATCCACGTCATCGCAAATCACCTGATTAAAGTGTTGGAAACTCAGAGAACACACTAATCATGAGGAATAAAAACCGCACTTTGCAGAGAGGATAGAACGTCCTGTTGACCCAAAGGTCGTCTGCAAAGGTGCGAAGCCAAGAGTCGATTGCTTGGCGCTCGCGGTAGGCATTAAACGCATCGATCAGTGGGTCGTCGGGCCTCATAATTCTAACCGAAGTGTCGTATCCCAATGCCGCGGGAGACGCTCTCGCGATGCGATAGACGAAGTTGAGAAGGAGCTCTGGTTTCTCGAAGATGTCAAATGGCCGAGAAACAATTGCTCCGGTGCGGTCCCAGCGGAACAACCAGGCGATGCGCTCGCAAATGAAGACCGTGAAGACGAATTGGCGGTGCTGACGCAGCTGTATCTCAGCAGCGTACTTAGTCATCTGAGCCCGCGCCTTCCTCCCTTCTTGTGTCCGTGAGGGCTCGAGATGATGCACGTCGAGTCGGAATGGTGCGGAGTCCAAGGACGTCTTGATCTCGAACGGCGTGACGATATATGCCCAGGCTGTGCGTGCAAGATTCAGGTGCAGATCCTTATTCGCGGTACTCTTGCTGAGGGTCGAAGCACTGAGTTCGAATGCCTGCTTGCCTGGACCTTCCATTTCATACGTGCACAAGTCAGTTTTCATCCCGGTCTCCACATCCTTCAGCTCGGGATGCAAGCCAGTGGCGTAGGTGCAGTATTTACCACCCGCGATTTGATTTACTTTGTTGAACGTCGAACACTACGATAACATTTGCACAGTTGAGTAACGACCTGGACCGCTGGGAAATCGCGACTTACATAACCAGGGTACGTCGTGGATTCCTTTGATGCGGTTACGGGGATATCCTGGAAGTTACCCACATCCTCAAGCTGCTGTGCGGAGAGATCATCGCCTGAAAGGCAGGCCTCAAACCACTGGCCGTGTTCGAGCATCACGAACACTTTATCCGCCTCCATGACCAGTTCTTCGGTCCACCACCCCTTGCGCCTGGGCGTGTTATGTGTGCCACTAACCTTTAGCACACGTGGTGTTGTGAAAGTGCTGGGAGGAAGTGCGTTCGACGAAGAGGAGGGGTGATCTTCTGGCGAGTCAACTAATGTTGTTGTTTCGCCGAAACAGCAGCCGAGACGGCGACAGCGGCCTTGGGATCGGGGGTATGAGGACGAGACGATGATTCGACAGGTGCTGGGCGCAAGGCGCGGAAGTTGTGGGGACGCGGAAGTCGCGAAGGGACCGTGTTTGAAGTAGAGTCGATCTCGTGCGGCGCCGCTCCAGCTAAGGTGGCAACAGGGTTCGTAGGGAGAATAGCAGAAGAAGGGGCGGCGGGTGATGTAGGAGGCAAAGTTTCTGCAGCAACAACGCTATTAACAGCACGTTCCTTGCCTTTGTCTGCCATCTGAAGGGGAGGGGAGAGGGGGGAGGGGGGGAGACGTGGTACCTACCTCTACGCTACTTCCGGGCTACTTATGCGTATTTCGCTCTCCCGTGTTGAGGGCCGACCTGACCAGATCAGACAATGGACACTACTAATTTGGAACTTACTTTATGATGGTCTCAGATAACGTCGACTGCTATACACGAGGCGATGCATACTCACGGCGTGACTGGTGTGGCGCACCGAACAACCGCATCCGCGGTAAGCCAGCGTGGATAGAAGCTTCAGCTCGAATACAAACAGCAATCTTGATAGGCACTCAGAAAAAGATCCGGCGACAATATACCAGGGATTGGGCTGCTTACTTACTGTATTTGCGCGTAGTCGTGATGGTTCAAGTTTAACCGGGGTCTCGCGCCTATTGCACACGGCCTCCGGTATTCGGGGTCTTGCAACCTGGCGCACAAGTCAAACATCTCCATCCTCTTCACCATCAGCTTATTCGTTTCGATGGTATGTTCCAAATAGTTATAGTACTTGGATTTATGACCCCTGATCAATCCATATGTACCGTCCTCGTGTCCGATACTCGGAGACAGGCGCAGCAACGACGTTATTCTGCGGACTGTATAAGAAGCTCGCAACGTGCTAATACGGGGCACCAATCATTCTTTACATTTGATACTTGTAGCCAAGCGGCTAATTATGGTATTGTTGTACTTGATGATTACGATGATAGATCGCGTCCTTAAAAATACCGTTTCGGTAGGAGAGGCCACGATCCACGAGACAAGCATTACTCTCGCGTCCTCTGCGACGTAGCTCCAGCTTTTGTCCGATTATTCTCCTGTGCAAATAATCTTGGGAAAGGTTGGGAATACAAGGGCCCGAAATCGAGGCTACAGATGACTGGCTCAGCTAACTCGCATATTTGCTTGCAGACTCGTTAATACTGGCAAGCCCCTCATCAAACAGTACCAGACGGGCTAGACCTGATTAGTCTTTGATGCCATGGTCTGCGCGGCCTACACAAGTCGGCTCGAGCACAAGCCGTCTGACCAGAACCATTAAGTTGTTATTCTCACTAGCGTACCGACAGAGGCTGGACGTATGCATTCACAGAAAGCAGAGCTCGCGCCCGATATCTGTTTCGATGCGTTTGGGTCAACTTCGACGCAGTGCTAGTCAGGTTCGCCTTCAATGTGGTTGGTAGGACACTTCTTGATCAAAGACCACGGTGCGCGTTCCAATTAATTTTCCGATAACTCCCCGAACTCGCCATAAATCGAGAAAATAATTGTTGGACGGGTCGGCGGAAAACTGATGCAATGCGCGCCCGCTGATCAGGTCGAAACAGTACAATATACATGCTAAAGCCAAATTAATCATAAATAATGTATGCTACGTTACCCGCTCCAAGTCATGGCTTGCCGTGCGGGTATGACCCAGGCCCTGTCCACGGCTCTCGCAGGCTGTGGTCGTTCTATTGTCGTGATACGACTACTGGGCTGCGCGAGCGCAAACTGGCGAGTGGCATGCGGGCACGATCTAATACACACGGTGTTAGTCTGAGTGCGAAGGGAAAGAGCACGCTGTATAGCTATGTACCTAATACACACGGTGTTAGCTAGACAGGGGTCTGGTAAGCATACTGCATAGTGCGCAAGGGCGACGAAGGAGACTTACTCTGAGTGCGAAGGGAAAGAGCACGCAGAGTGGGGATGCGAGAGGAGTTCTTATATACTAAAAGGAAGCAAAATTGAAAGTCCGCTAGAATGGGGAAGCCTGCCATAAAGAGGTCCATGCGTGGAAGCACTACATATGATTGTCCAATCACTATCTACGTATTAGCAGCGCCTAATCTAAGATGTCCACCTTAAGTCCATGCCGGGCGGAACGCCGAGCCAGAGCCACTAGGCGCTTCAACACTCCCCCTTGGCGAGGCGATACGGAACGAGGCCAAGAGACTGGGTGTGACGG
>NW_006767640.1:696951-702115 GCF_000300595.1 Phanerochaete carnosa HHB-10118-sp | reverse complement strand
CAATGCGCGCCCGCTGATCAGGTCGAAACAGTACAGTATACATGCTAAAGCCAAATTAATCATAAATAACGTATGCTACGTTACCCGCTCCAAGTCATGGCTTGCCGTGCGGGTATGACCCAGGCCCTGTCCACGGCTCTCGCAGGCTGTGGTCGTTCCAAGCTGAACCAAACCAATAAACGTTAATAAACACTGATCGGAACACAAAATCCCAATTCTACCACAGGGAAGATGGACTCGACTGTCAAGGCTCCCATGAATCCTTGGAGAATTCCTTGACTTTCTCCCAGGTCTCGTTGCACGCCCGCACGACAGTGTCAGGCAGCGGGCCTTTCTTGCAGTCTAGAATTGTACTCTCGAGCTGTTCAAGGCTACTCGCGCCGACGACCAATCCGTGGTCCTCCGGTGCCATTGCGCTGTGATACTGAAGCCAGCGGTACGCAACCTCACGCAGCGTCAACCCGCGCTCAGCCACGAAGGCTTGCAATTCGGCAAGCGCAGGCGCCATGGGGAGGTAGCGTTTCGTGTAATATGACGACGGCCCCCAAGATGGGTCGAAGTGACTCAGAATCTCTGAAGGTGAAGATTGCTGGCTTCTTGGAAGCATCTTGCCCGTGAGATATCCGCCTGCGAGGGGAGAGTGCGCCGCAAGGCGTATGCGGTGCTGGCGCAACAGGGGGATGATAGCGGTCTCGAAGGCACGGTCGATGAGATTGTAGGCGCCTTGAAACACGGTAGGCTGGATGTATCCGTGTTCCTTGCAGATGACCAGGATCTCCTGCATCTCAGACACCGAGAAGTTGCAGACTCCCCATTCCTCACTATGGGCCCGTCAGTCTCGGACGTACGACAGCGAGGGTACACTGACGCACAAGTAACCAGATTTATGTAACTCGTCTACAGCGGCGAGAGTTTGCTCGAAAGGGACTGCCTTATCTGGCGCATGCAGATAGAACACTCGGATATTGTGAGGTCCGAGAGCTTCGCGAGATTCTTGGAGAGCCTGCTTCAGCCCGTCGGGGGCGTGGTCACCAGGATTAGAGGGGAAGTTCTTGGTGTCAATTCGCATAAAATCTCGTAGGTCAAGAGTGCCAAGCAGCTTGCAGAAAGTAGTGTAAGTGGGCGCATGATAGTTTAAGGGGCACCGCAGCTGACCTTCTCAGACGTCCCATTGCCGTATATACGAGACGCATCAATTCCGCACTGTCCGTGAACGACGCACAGATCAATGAACCGCTGCACAATCGCAGGATCGTTCAAACGAGCGCCGCTCTCCGGAGTGCCGAAGCTGCCCGCACCCTGTGACGGGTTGTCGGAGTCATATCAGCAACTGTTGGTAGTATGAAAATGCAAAACACCAGCACGCACCAAAACTACAGAAACGCGTGTCCCCGACATGGGATATGTGGTTCGACGCTAAGCCTCAAGACGTTGCATTATCGCGCATTCATGGCTGACACACATGTTCGCACAGACGTGGGACAAGAATTCGTCATACTTACGGCATATAGCAAGACTTGTAGCAGCTATATCTCGCTTCAATAGTCACTCATCCAACAGCCAGTGCTGATGTGATACTCTCGTGGAAGGCCAGAGTTCACCCAGAAGCGTGAAAGCGATGAAGTAGCTGAGGACAAACAGACAGACGCCATAAGGTCGGGGCTGTCGGCAACGCCACAAGGTCCTCTCGGATCAGCTCGGCATCGCCGCCTCCGCTCCGAGACCTCCCCGGGCACAACTTTTCCTCCACCAAGTCAGCATGAGCAGAAAAACTTTTCCAATGTCGACGTCTGGCAGCCAGGGGACAAATACGAGGCCAAGCTAGAGCCAGAGACTCGCTTTAGCAGCCACCGCCTGGATATTGAAGCATTCCGCTGAGGGCGGATGCGCTGGGAGTCGGTCGATGGATGCTAGGCCCTGGCTTGCTTCGCCTCGTCAATGGTAGGTCTAGGCTGCTTCGGTCGCTGAGATAAGCTGAAGATATCCGCGACGCCTTATTGTTGTAATTGTCAGCACCGAATGTGATGCTACATGTACCAGAGTCCCGTCGTCATGGCAACGAGGCTGGTATCTCGCCTTCGAAGCTTCAAATTTCCCCTGGTATGTGGCTCTTAGTCTCAGCTACATCTTGCATTTTTGATGTTTAGTTTGATGTTTGTTATTTAGACTACACAATATTCGGCCAGCGCTGTCTGGATGATGCACAACTTGTACACTCCCGGGATGGAGGAACCACGGAACGCAGAGGCTCTTGAATGACAACAGTGCGGAATCTCACGATATCAGGCATAGTCGGTACGAAGGCGGTGTAATAATGACTCCACTAGGCTGAGGTATGTCGTGTTTGTGCATGCCGTTTTATGTCTGACTGTGGTTGCTATATGACAGAAATGGATGCGGCTCTCTTATCCAGTATCGTCCACTTTATCGTCCTCAGCGTAACCCCTGCCATGGCTCTTAGATGCTCTTTCCGAACTAGCCAATCTGCTCACCCTTCACGCTATCTGATGTGCCTTCTACGTGGGTCCCCGAAGCTGAACTGCGCCTCCGAATGTGATCGCCATTGTGTATGTCCGCTCTCAAACCATTTCCCATGGTAGGTTCGCTAAGTGCAACTCTCAGGAAGCTAATTTCGAACGCGAATGCGGTGTACGTGGTATCTTACGGCTAGGCGCAACACAATTGCGTTGCACGTCACGTGCCTCCCCTTTAGCGTCCTCATAATCGCTCTATCGATGACTGCAGTTTATTGTGCCAGAGCAGCAATTGTCATTATGATTCAGAGGTAACTAGGTCTCCCCATCGATTCTGGCGCCGTTCACTGACCTCCAATTGAAGTGCATTTTACGCAGCGGGTTGTCTCGTTGCTATTGCCCACCATTGTCACCTTCGACATGCTGGCCACCTCCTGGGCTATATCTCTCCGTCTGAGAGCCCTTGCGGTATACACACACATCCAAAATCTTCTCCTGTATGCAAGATGCCAACGTTCATCCGGCTACCTCCTCCAGAGCTCCAGCCGACTCTCCGTCGTGACCCGGACTCGCTCTCTACCAACACTCCGTCGATTTCGGAATGGCCGAGCAGTCGAACCTCGATGGCTAGCTCGAGCTCCTTCTTAATGAACTACACGCCAATCCCTCCATCTGACAGCCAGTCCTACTTCGCGCCTCCATTCGCATCGCCCAGACACACCTGCGACAGATGGCAGTCGTGGGTGGTAGATGACTCCACAGAAGCCCTTCTTCCTTCGAGTCACGCATCCTCGAGTCACGACCGCAACACTAGCAAAAGCACACGTCTTCGGTCTGGAACCGAGACAAGCGACGACAGCTGGCGCTCCGACCCAGACTGCGCGGTGTGCCGCAGCTCCGTCACCATAAAGCGCGCTGTCACACGCGAGGACGTCATCGACTCGTGGATGCAGAAGCTGCCGTCGCGGAACACCGAGTGGGACGCGACGTCGCAGGCGTCTGGTGTTACGGTCAGCAGCGCTGGCACCGGTTTCTTCTCGATCGAGGGCGCGGAGGACACGTCCGAGTGGTTCATCCCATTTCATGGCCCAAACGTCGAGACAGGCCCGAACCCGTCCGGGCGGAATATGCAGGAGGATGATAGCTCGGATATGGAGAGGGATATCGCACTGGGGCCTAGGGAGCTGTCGGAAGGCAGGATAGTCGATGTCAGGGAGGTCAGAGAGTATGCTTGCAGAGTAGAGGTGCCAAGGTCGAAAAGGACGCTGAGGAGGAAGGTCCTGAAGACGATGCTACCGTGCTTCCCTGTACCCTAGAGCCCATCATCTACTACTTTACATAGTACAGCGATCAAACTGAAACGTCGTCCATCGTAACTTTGTGGCGTGGCTGTGCTCGGACCTTGCACGAGTCGGCGCCTAGTCCTTAACCACAAACTTCATGCTGCTGCCCAAGTGCTAAGCTGCTCCTTGTCCTTGAATTGTACGTTATAAGTTGTTGGCCGTCCCGCTCGATTACCACTCCTTAATTATGTACCACAGATACCACACAATGCATATTCAAGAGTTCCCAGAGGAACTGCTCGTCTTGATCCTCGAAATGTGTCTGCTGCTTTCACCAGCGGACTTCTTCGACGAAACCCGTGCACAGAATGTGGGATACAGGCGAATATCTCTCAATATCCCACCTGCGTGCGATATCCTGCTCGTGTGCAAGCAATGGGCGCGCATAGGCACGCCTATGTTGTACAGTAGCCTTCTACTGGTCTCCCGGCGGCATGCAGCGAAGGTCGCACCTTACCTAAAGAACAACCAGCACGTTGCCGAGAGGATTACATACATGCGCATAAGTGGAAGATACAGCAGGGAACTGCTCTCCGTCGCCAGGTGTGCACCGAATGTCAAGGCCGTGTGCGTTTTCCCACCGTTCGACCCTACGCCCTCGGGGACCGAGAATCTCTCCGAAATTCTCAGTATCCTTGATCCAGAATCGCTGTACATAGGGCATCTGGGCTCGTCTATGATCGCTCCATTCGTACAGCAGTCGACGACTCTCGTGAGTCACGTCCGCGCATTCCTTGACCTCTTCTAATGCATTCATAGCACAGGAATCGATCCACTTCCTGCAGTACGCAAGCGTCGCCAAAGACGTGAAGGATGCCATTACTGGCTCGCGCTCCTTGCGAAAGCTGACATTCTCTGACTTTCCTGTCACCTTCCTCTCTGCGCGCGATGACTGGTGGGTGCGCATGGTGCACAATAGTGGAGTAGAGAGACTCGTCTTTCTGGAGGCATCAGACTCCCAGCGGAAGCGCTTTGAGGACCAATTTGCTCGTTACCCGGGGGTGCTAAATCTTGTGACGTTTCAGTAGAGTCCCAGTTTGTTATTTCGCTTCGAATGCGTTCCCGAAATGCCCCATGGGATGTAGGAGAATCTAGCTGATATTATTCTCGTATTTACACATTTGGCCATGCTAGAGTACGTGATGGATTGTACGGTCTGTAATTGCGCAGGCATACAGTTTCCCCAAAGTGGGGCCACGGCTGTTACTTCGGTCACATCACAACGCACCATCCTCCACGCTGCTGCTGCCGGGCACGCTCAGCCTCTGCGCGCTCTCGTTCCCTGCGCGTCGCGTCGAGTTGCCTGAGTCTGCGCTGAACCTCGGCGTCTTCTTGATATCGTCTGTC
>NW_006767640.1:693467-696894 GCF_000300595.1 Phanerochaete carnosa HHB-10118-sp | reverse complement strand
CCACCTTCCTCTCTGCGCGCGATGACTGGTGGGTGCGCATGGTGCACAATAGCGGAGTAGAGAGACTCGTCTTTCTGGAGGCATCAGACTCCCAGCGGAAGCGCTTTGAGGACCAATTTGCTCGTTACCCGGGGGTGCTAAATCTTGTGACGTTTCAGTAGAGTCCCAGTTTGTTATTTCGCTTCGAATGCGTTCCCGAAATGCCCCATGGGATGTAGGAGAATCCAGCTGATATTATTCTCGTATTTACACATTTGGCCATGCTAGAGTACGTGATGGATTGTACGGTCTGTAATTGCGCAGGCATACAATTTCCCCAAAGTGGGGCCACGGCTGTTACTTCGGTCACATCACAACGCACCATCCTCCACGCTGCTGCTGCCGGGCACGCTCAGCCTCTGCGCGCTCTCGTTCCCTGCGCGTCGCGTCGAGTTGCCTGAGTCTGCGCTGAACCTCGGCGTCTTCTTGATATCGTCTGTCCGCTAGCTGCTGCCGTTGTCGCTGTAATTCGGCGGCGACGCCCCGTGGTCGAACGGCCTCGATCTCTCTTGCCTGTAACCGGGCGAGCCTGTCTTCCGCGATGAACTCCGCGGGGATCGCAGGCTCGACGTGCCCACGGCGCTCTGCAATGTCCATTTCCTGCTCGTAGATGCCGCCGTGCGCGCTGCTCATGTGCGTGTAGCACTCCCTATCGGTGCTAAACGTGGCGAGGCAGCGCCAGCAGATGTGCACGCCGCAGCGGCACGAGATGTGCTGGCACCCACCGTCCTTGAAGATTGGCGTCTGGCACCGCGGACAGCGCCGGATGCCCGACGTGTGGCTATTAATGTAGTCCTCGCTCGGGTCGCGCGCGGCCGCCGCGCAGGTCCGGCCGCCATGCGCGTTGTTGCCGCAGGCGGCGCACGCGCTCGAGAAGCACGCGGGGCACTTGACGGTCGCAGAACCGTCCTCACGCGTGCTACGCGAGTAGAGCTGTGCGCACCCTGGCGTCTTGCACGGTCGAAGGATGTTTGGGTTCTGTTCGATGTGTGCATGAAACGCGGCCTCGAGCAGCTGCTGGAACTTACTCTCGTGCAGGAACCTCTCGAGGATGGATATCACGAGTGGCGCACCACACTGGCCTTCGTCGCCGGAGCAACGGAGAGGGAACGCGTTCGACTCGAGCGCGCTTCGGACGAAGTGGGTGAGACACTCAGTGCAGTAGACATGCCCGCATCCGAGTGCGCTTGGAGCCGTTGCCGGAGACATACAGATAGGGCAGGTGTGCTCGTTGTCAGATACGGCCTTGGTGCTACTCCAGTCTCCAAAAGAGTCTGCAAAGAGTCTGTCGAGCCGGTGCCGAATCTCCTCGTCTCCGGTGACCGTGATCTTCCTCGGCTGCGAGACGAGATCGAGCATGACGGCGTCGTCGCCGTACGTCTCCTTCAGTTGTGGGTACCCAATCTCGGTGAAGAACTGGATGGTCCGCTGCGCTGTGAGCTCTTTCATATACTCCTTTCGTGCCAACTCCTCCGCATAAAACTCGAGCTGCTCGCGGGCCCGCTCAACCGCACGTGCAGGACCGTACGCACGGAGACCCTTAATGCGCTTGTCGACCATCACGAGCGCACCAGTAGCGTCGCGCAGGTCATCCGTCAGCTTCTGGGCAGTGGCAGAATCGAAGAGGCGGCGGTTCCACATGCTGAACGTCGTTCCCCGAGCTAGCTGCTCCGCGCGGACTTTCAGGAGGCCGACCTTCTCGAGGTCGTCGCCATGTACGTTGAGCCTGACCCTACCGTCTGGCATGTTGCGTACCTTGAGGTCGCAGCTCTCCCGCTTGCAAGTCCCGGTGAGCTCGTCCCACTGGGCCTTCTGCACATTGTACTGTGTCATAGGGATGAAGACCGGGTAGGTGTACTTGGAGGGAAGGAAGAGGCGACTGTACGTGTACGAAAGTCCGGAGTAACGGAAGTCTCGCTCGGTACGCAGGGAATCTCTGTATGCACGAGCGTTGTCCCACGTATCGAACTCGGCGTAGAAAGTCGCGCGGGTGTCGTTTCCGGCTGATGAGGTCTCGCATCGCACGCTGCGAGGGGCTCTGCACCCAGGACGAGACTCTAGGTGGCGTCGGAGGGGATCCAAAGGAGTGGCAGGATCCCACTGTTTCCGAACAACTTGGACAGATACCGTCCTACCGAACGCGCTCGTACCCGATCCATCATCCGCGAGACTGTTCTTGAATGGAACAAAGCGCGGAATGACGCCGCGCAGAGGAGGAAGGCTTGCGAGTCGCGGGACGACATTGCTCGCAATCGCGACGAAAGCGAAGTCATTCTTGTACGCCTTGGAAATAGAGAACGTGGACTTCCCAATACCGTGTTGCTCGAACAAAGCCACGATGTCCTTGTCCAGAACTCCCTGAGAAAGGCTGTTGAAGCGCCCGCGCGTGACGTCAAAGCTCGCGATGATGGTGTCGACGGCCAATCCCGCAGAGAAGGTGACGATGCAGCTGTCCACTTCGCGGGTAAGTTTTCTGGCGGCTTCGACGCGATTCTGCTCCTGCCGCTTCGCCGCCAACTCGACGTCGCGCCTGGCGCGTTGCTCTTCCTTCTGCCTCTGTGTTTCTGCCTGTCGCCTCGCGTACTCTTCCTCGCGGCGTCGCTGGAGCTCAGCTAATTTGCGACGTTCTTCGTCCTGCCGACGGCGCTCCTCTTCAAGACGCTCAGCCTCTCGCCGCTGGCGCTCTTCCTCTCTCCGACGTTCTTCCGCCTCCACGCGAAGTCGAGTCTCTTCTTCCTTTCGCCGCTCTTGCTCTCGCCTTAGGCGCTCCGGAACGGTAGGATCATGGAAGTATCCACAAGCTTCGCCCTTTTTGCATGTTCCAGTAGCACTCCATTTGAAACAAGGTTTGCGAAGGGAAGGGCCCTGAATGAGATGCTCCATGACTTCGTGCGGGATCTCTATGTTCGCAAGGACTCACACCACTAATAACAGTGACCCCACCGTTCGGCGCGCGATCAACGGTCTCCTTAGTAGCGGATCCTGCGACAGGCTTTGGAGCTTCGCGATCACTCTTGTATTTTTAATCAAAAACAGGAAGTGCTCATGCAATAGTGGCTCACCGTCCCAGCACCACTGGGCTCGTTCGTGCTTCCTCCGGCTCCAGAGAGCAAATCATGAGAGGAACGGCAACGAGAACCAAACTTGCAAGATCCAGTCTTGAAGTATCTGCAGATTTCGTTCTTGGTGCCGCTACTCCTCGTCACTGGGGCAGTTGCTGTGAAGTCGGTTTCACGTAGGCGTGACTACTCAGGAATATCTATCAGGGGCTTATACAGCGAGACGAGGGCAACTGACCTCTTGATATACTGAAGAGATAGTGCTGCTCCCTGCAGAAGGTAACACGGGCTCGCTGCTATCCATGACGCTTTATGAACCACCTCGTCGA
>NW_006767640.1:677071-693052 GCF_000300595.1 Phanerochaete carnosa HHB-10118-sp | reverse complement strand
TTTTGCATGTTCCAGTAGCACTCATTTGAAACAAGGTTTGCGAAGGGAAAGGGCCCTGAATGAGATGCTCCATGACTTCGTGCGGGATCTCTATGTTCGCAAGGACTCACACCACTAATAACAGCGACCCCACCGTTCGGCGCGCGATCAGCGGTCTCCTTAGTAGCGGATCCTGCGACAGGCTTTGGAGCTTCGCAATCACTCTTGGATTTTTAATCAAAAACAGGAAGTGCTCATACAATAGTGGCTCACCGTCTTAGTATTACTGGGCTCGTTTGTGTTTCCTCCGGCTCCAGAGAGCAAATCATGAGAGGAACGGCAACGAGAACCAAACTTGCAAGATCCAGTCTTGAAGTATCTGCAGATTTCGTTCTTGGTGCCGCTACTCCTCGTCACTGGGGCAGTTGCTATGAAGTCGGTTTCACGTAGGCGTGACTACTCAGGAATATTTCTCAGGGGCTTACTATACAGTGAGACGAGGGCAACTGACCTCTTGATATACTGAAGATATAGTGCTGCTCCCTGCAGAAGGTAACACGGGCGTCGCTGCTATCCATGACGCTTTATTGAACCACCTCGTCGATGTACTAACCCTGAGCTCACCTGGACCAGTAGCATGAATATACCGGCATTTGTCTCCGAATCGACATCTCCCCCTAGCGTAATGCTGGCAAGGTCCAGGTTTCGAGGCTGTCCTCGTATCTTGGGACATGGTAGTAAAAGGCAGAGTGGTGAACTGCCTTGCATGCCCAACGTTCGCTTATATTGGGCCGTATAAGGTTCTGTCACGGCCGATGCCTGACGCCCAGAGCTGGATCCTGTCATGCACATTGGTCGCACTCCAAGAGACTCTGAGCAGCGCATCGACAGAAAGCAGATTGAGCATCGTCACAAGGACGCAAAACCGAGAATTGCCAGACGCATGCCTTTGCGCAATGGCCTCGTGGCGTCCGGGTAACGCCGTTACACGTGACAGTCACGTCACGGAGTTCGTATTTGTTGGACGTTGTCGTTGACCACCATGTCGGTGAACCGTCTTCCAGACGAAATTCTGCAGATAATTCTGCAACATGTTCTCCTTGATCCTGATCCTCGTCTCATCTGCACCACCTTGTCTCCTGCACAATGGGACTACACGCTCATGTTCCAGTTCATAGCTCCCCGCGACGTTGTGCGGGCCAGGTCGCTGCTACAAGTGTCGAAGCGGTGGAATCCAATCGTTCTACAATTCCTCTATGCCTGCGTTATCATCTCCAAGGTTCATCACGCATCGGATGTAATCACGCGTGTGAAAAGTGAGCCGGTGCTCGGCCGGCGCATCAAATCACTTTGGATGCACGCCGGGAACTTGCAGCTGTGGACGGACATCGTCTCTCATACGCACAAGATCACGCTAGTGTACTTGAACATCGATGCTCTGGAGGGGTCGGAAGAAATAGCACGGGCGTTTCTGACCTCCCTTAACCCAGAGACGGTGTACCTGCACTGGACACAACGGCGCGGACAACCTTGGATTTCATCTGTCCTATTGGCGTGCGTAAGAATGTTTTGGACCAATATGGTGTGTGGTCTACTTTTGCCTCCGGACGTCCCAATGCGTGCTTAACAAGTTCAGCGCCATCTTTACCTGAATAAGGATTTCATCGATCTCAACAACCTGCTTGAATGTTTTCGCACTTCGAACAGTCCTCACAAGCTTGAAAAGCTTGTAGTTGACGAGGGATCCCTCCGGAACGCGAAAGCAAGACTAGGAGCAGCACACATTGACCTTGTGTCGCATCAAAACTGTGGGCGTCTGTAGAACGATACTGCATTTCATAGAGAATGGGTGCGGACCATCTCAACAAATGCAAGCCTTATTAAGCTAATGTTCTATCTTCTACCATTCAGTCAGTCCATGTGTTAGAGCCGATTGCGAGCTTTCCATGTTCATAGTTGTATACAAGGCATCTATGTCTTATGTTAGTACATCCATGTAACTGCGTTTCATTCAATCAAGTGGCTGAGTGTACCATCGGTGGCCTGCCTACGAAGCTACCGAGGCGGCAGTACACTTCGAATATGATACCATGACAACAATGTGACAGGTAGGTATAGATGGCCAACGCATGCTTCTCTTGCGTTCGCTTAGCCTGGGGTAGCGCTGAGCATGGAGTAAGGCTGTTAATTCGAGAAGTTGGGTGCGCTATGCGCGTTCTGGAAATAAAATGAGGCAACTTCCACGCGGCCAGCTTTTGCGTATTACGAGACTTCTGTGATGCCCGTAACGCTCTCGTCTCGCCTTTTTACTCACAATATTTTGCGGTTCCTATACGAGAATAACGTATGTCTCGCGAAACTAATTTTCAGCCACCGAGTCGAATATTGGTGGTCCGCCAACCGACTATCCTGTCTACTTCTGACTTCAAACTCGGGCTGCCGATCTCCTCGTGGCGTTCGGGCGCTGCCGCCGTTCATCAGGTCACATTGTTCCCGGGCTCTCCCGCAGTATTTCACCACCATGTCCATCAACCGCATCCCGGACGAAGTCCTCCAGACGATCCTCCAGCATGTTCCCCAAGATCCTGACCCCACCCTACTCTGCACGCGGCTTGCCCCAGAGCAATGGTCCTATCAAATTTCCATCGTGGATAGGCTAATCTCTCCGCCTGGGAGCACTCGCGTCTACCAATTGCTGCGAGTTGAGAAGAGGTGGTATCGTATACTCTTGCCGCTCCTCTACTCCTGCGTTACCATCACCAAGGCACACTGCGCATGGGGCGTCATCACTCACCTTGAAAAAGATCTCTCTCTCCGAAAACGCATTCGTTCTATTTGGCTTCACGCTGGAACAGCGAAAGAGTGGGCGGACATCGTCTCCTACGCACCAAATATCTCTATGGTGTACCTCAACGCAGATGTCCTGGAAGCTGGGTCAAAAGAGGAGCAGAAGAAGTTCTGGCTGCACGTCAATCCAGAAACTGCACATGTACATTGTACCCGGAGCGGTTTGCTATCCCAGGCTCCCCTGGACTCTCGCATGCGCGAACACTGGACTAATCTGGCATGTCATACATTCTCAGTAATACGTGTCATTTCTGACGTGAGTCTTCATACTTCCAGCGCAACCTTCACCTCAACGACAGCTTCCCTGAAGTCACTAACGTAGTTTCCTCTCTGCGCGACGCCGTGAACTTGAAGACAATAGAGGTCAAGACCTATGAGAGATCGCTTGTCGAACCTTCAAGTTTCCAGCTCAGGCTCCTAAAATGGAAACTTCAGGGCAGAGGTATCACTCTGCTTTCGCGCGACGATGCAAGGCATTCAGAGATGCGCGGCGGTGCAAGACTTACAAGCCGTCAGATGACCAATTTGTGCGCCTTCATGAAGAGGAGCCAATCCGACCAGGTGCAGTTCTATACTGGGCCACCGGCAATAGAGAGCTTCGAGAGTACAGCGGACCTGGATACATACCTGTGCTGAGGATGGTAAGCATTTTCTGCCGTCACCGCTTACCGAGGCTTATACACTGATTGCTGTTTTCCAGTTCAATCTTGCCCAGGTATGGCTACAACCGGAATGCGCATTATTCGCCGATCGCAATACACACACAATCTGTCACACGAGCCTATGAGCTATGTCTCTACCTTGACGCTGTCGCGAGCACCATGACGATCATCGGTGATCAGTTGGCGGGACCCTCTAAGATCGGATAATTAGATATTGTTATGGATATGGAACAAGAAGACGTACGGTAGTCAAAGACGAGGCAAGCAGTGTGCTTCTCGCCTACGCCGCTGGTAAAAGCGATACGGCGCACAAAGCGCCTCTCGCCGCCGACCTCCTGGAAGCCCTGCGCCTGCCCATGGCCCTCAGAACTCACACATCTCCGCCACCAAATGCGCCGTACGCACCATCTTGGACGTCCAGTCGTTGCCGGAGGCGCCGCGCAGGGTGACCAGCACCAGGCCGTGCTCCTCGGTGACCTTGTCCCACCCGCCGATGAGGCTCGCCTCCTCGACATCCT
Organism: Phanerochaete carnosa HHB-10118-sp; assembly: GCF_000300595.1. Lineage (NCBI taxonomy): Eukaryota > Fungi > Basidiomycota > Agaricomycetes > Polyporales > Phanerochaetaceae > Phanerochaete > Phanerochaete carnosa. Next base: position 689,046 of record NW_006767640.1, on the reverse strand, counting down.
TGAGGAGCACGCGCGCGGCGGAGACGGCGGTCTCCCCGATGATCTTGCTCTCAGCAGTGCGCTCCGGCGCGCCGAGCTCGAGGAGCTCGAGCCTGTCGTCGACATCCGAGACATCGCTCTTGTACTCTTCCTCGATCGTCTCGACTCCGTTCGCCGTGGTGTGCTTGATAGTCAAGGTTATAGAAGCCTTGGCGAATACCTTGAGGTGTTCCTCGGAGACACCCTGAGCTTTGGTCATGGCGGTGAGGGAAGAGGCGTCGCTGAGGGAATTGTTCTGCAAGGCGATCAGCAGGGGCTCCTCGCAGAAGAGATGACCGCGTACCTGGGTGTAGACACCACTGAAGTTAAGAGCGGAGATAGTAGTAGGGACGGACATGTTACTTCTGTATAGGAAATACGGGAGCTGCTTATCTTGCACTCTACGCATTCCATTTATTATATATGCTTTTGCTGGGGCGCTATGGTAGTTCCTACGATTGCCTCTTGCCTTGTGGGGTGCTCCAGCATCCCCGGGTGTATGCTGTTCGCCCCAGGGATGTTACAGTGGTGGGCTGCTAGTCATGCGTGCTCGTGCTGATGCTGAGTGCTCAAAACGTGATTGAGCACGGAGGAGCGGTTGCGGACGGAGGTATCCGGGGTCCCCAAATGACCTCTATATAGACCCCGTGTTCTTCCGATTTCAATCCCTAGCGCCGGTCTGATAGCTCGACCTGCTTGAAAACGCCCACTGCTCGCCTGGTCTCTCGACGCTCTCTAGAATGTCTATCACGGACACGCGTTCTCACTTTTTGCGCGTTTGTGACAATAGTGGCGAAACGGCGTCTCGCATTCCCCCAACCATCGATATTAGGCCGACACGCCTCTCTTTCTTCATGCTCGGCATCAAACTGTCCTTGCCGCTTCGAGGCAACACTATGGCCTTAGTACTACCACATGGTTCTGGGGATCCACAGTGCGGCCTCTAGATTCGTCGGCGTCGGGGGCCCCAGTGTGGGGGCACTCCGCTTCTTGTCGATGTCTTGACCGCCGGAGTCATGCTTGTAACATGCCTCTGGCCCCATGCGCTTGTTACGAGGCCCGTTCTTGTCCTCTTTTTGTGTCAAATAGCTGAGAAGCGAGGACGCACTGTGTTGGGTGGCGATGCGAGCTTGGGGGCATTGTCCCGCGCTTTCTGGTGCGTTACAATACATTTCTAGACTACTCTGACGTGCTCATTTGAGGAAAGATGCATTACCGGTGCTGTGCATAACATCAACTCCCCCCCTCTTTTACGATAAAGACGACCGCACCCTGTCCCCCAGCGACATGCTACCCGTCTTTGCTACCTCGGACTCTTACATGGGAGAAAATGAACACGTTCTTATTTGGGCCGAAAACATTCCTCCGGAATATGGGGTGTCGGGGCCAAAGGAGGCTACCGTGCTTCAAAGGATGTCTTATAGACATGGAACCTACCTCCCGTCTGCAGTACACAGTCCTAGAACCTCTAGCCGGATGCAGCGGCCTGTAAGCATGCAATTTCAACGAAGGGAATTGTAGTTTAAGCACAACATATTGCAGACACGCTACCAGACGCATGCTCATTCCGTAGTTTTGTGAGTGCCGGTCAGCGATTATTCGCCTGAGCTTATGCGCTCATACTTCTCGCCACATCAGTGCAGTCTCTTGCCTAGCTCTCCGCACACACTACCGGATGTTTTCTTGTGGACAACCCGGGTCTATGCATCTCCACCTGTCGTGCGCAACGTTCCGGTAAGATGCGGCCAGCGATTTGTTCCAAACTAAACTACAGGACCGTAAGCTTCTGTTTCTTCCTCTTCATAATGTCGCGACATTGTAACTGAATTGCTTGGCAGCACGTGTTGACTTACGCGATGTGCTGACACTTCCTCGAGTAGGACCTTGGTTCGTTGATATTTGTCCGGAGGTACGATCTCCTGGTGCCTGTAGATTCTTCCTCAAGGACTTTGTCGCACTGTCATTTTTTACACCTATCATCCACTATCTGCGTTGACAAGTCGACTTTCGCTGCCATTTCATTCGATTTGCCGGTTATTGATGGTGGCCCAAGTGGCTTGGCCAGTGATGCCCGGGTATGTCTAGGACCTCAGTACTCTGATATTTTGCGTTGCTCACAACGTCTTTTTGGCAGTCTGTCTGACGGCCCCATTGTCACTGTCGATATCGTCAACGCTGGACTGCACAAAGATAATAACAGCATCCTTGTACCGGCCAACTTCACGCTGTCTAGCCGCAGCATGGCGATGAACTCACGAAAGCAAAGGGGATTGATTCGTTGGTGCTATGTTGAGAACTGAGCCAGCTCGATAGTCGCAGTGCAGGTCCTAAAAGCCGCATATCTTCTCGGACACGTTGTGCAGCAAGTTGAATGGTGGCGGATTATGTGCATGAGCTGGGATGTCCCTCTGACGGAAAGGGCTGTGGGCGATTTGCCGGGGCCTCGTGGCGTACCCAGATTCGGCGAATTACGGGTTGCCTCGAACCACATTGTCACCTTACCATGCGGCATGAGCGAGCCCAACATACCGGACGAAATTCTGCACCACATACTCAACTACTTGCTCGCTGTCGATGAATCCCTGTTCTGCAGATTTCCGTCGTACGACCGTACGTATGGGCGGGGTTGCTACCGCAGCCACTCAGAATGGGAGCATATTATGCTGCTGCGCCAGTCCAGCCTTCTCCTCGTATCAAAGCGCTGGCTAAGGGTCGGCACTCCGCTCCTCTACCGAGGCGTCGTTATCTGGAAGGCGGAGCATACCAAGACCTTGGCGCGTCTCTTCAAAGCGAACCCGGCCATCGGGGCCGCGACACGTTATCTCAGGCTCGAAGGCGGATTGGGGAAAGATTTGCATGATGTTGCGAGGATGACTCCTAACGTGCACACACTATACCTGAACATCAGCATACGGGGAACAGAAAGCATTGCTGGGCTTCGGCGCGCACTTCCCATCCTCAAATTGAGCAAGCTATACCTGACGTACATGTCGTACGCCGGAGAAAGCAAGGTCATTCGCGAGGGACGAGAGCTTGTGGAGAAGTGTTTAACACATCATCTTGTAACATTGGTGAGTTGTCCGTCGCCGTGATTACAAAAACGAGTGCTAACATGTGTCGTGCAGAGGACGATAATCCTTCCGCAAGGTTTTCGCATGTCCACTAGCATTGCGGTTGCTTTGGGGAACGCCCCAGCGCTGGAGACGGTCTCTGCATCTTCTGAATACTACAACATCACGGATTGGCTGAAGCGCGGCTATATCCAGCTGATCGCCACAAATCCGAGGCTACAACGTATATGCTGCCGCGGCGCACGCGGGAAGCCGGCTGTAGACGATATGATTACCCAAATGGGGGTTCCAGAGCGCATAGCGAATCTATTCACATACGAACGGACGTATATGGACGACATCAGGTATGGCTCTCCGCGAAACTTACGCAAAGATGTTAATCGATGGCGTTAGATACTCGCCATCTTACTTCCGGGACGAATGACCCAGAGACTATACAAGTCCTTTATTATTACTGTAAGGCTGCGACATATTTTCTCATGTTGAGAGCCACGTGAATAAATTGCGGTACAACCGTTGCCTGGTGTACAGCGAGGATCCAGGAAACAGCGAAGAACATGAACAGCTATCCTGAACAAGGCTGGCCTAGTCACATAAAAAATGGCGTGGTACATCGCTTTATCCGTGGTGACGAGATACCGATGGGAGTTGTTCACAAGTATTGTGACCGCATATGTGGTGCGTGATGTGAATGGCTCTGCGATTGATTATACTGCACGAATACATATCTGAGATACAAAAATAGCGTACAAACGCGGAGACAATGTGTACGTGTGCTCCAGATCTGGAAATAAAGGGTCCAAGGCGCACTCAACTCGTAAAGTAGCTACTGCGAGTGGTCAACAATTTAATCATTGCATAGTATACGCTTGTCATGGCGGCAACTTGGAGTCTCCACATAGAGGTACTGTCTCTGTATATTAGCAATCGTAAACCGAACAGTCGCGTACGTTCAACATTACCGGTCATCCATGCGCCATGATGGATTACTTTTGCTGCTTCTCCGCCTTCTTGAATAACTTTGCTACGAGCGATAACCGAGAATCGCGCCGAGTCTCGGCTTCCGCCACGAGCGGGCGTACTGAAGGTAGAGGTACCAGGGGAGGAGGTGCTGGTAGCATAGACTCTAGAGTGATATCAGGAGCTTCAAACTGCAGGCTGTTGACCATTCGATACAGCTCATGCATCGACAGTCCAACGATAGCGGTGCGATTCCGATTGTGCACGTCCACAAGTGCCTGCCGAACACGTTGTGCAGTGGCACTTCGAGAGTCGTACCACTCAATTAGGCGTTCGGCCACATCGAGATGTTCTATATGCAGCAGGAATATATGTTTCATAATAATCACCGTATCTAGCGTACGCAAAGAATTAGTGATGCAGTCATGAACGCTGACAGCTCGGGAATCCGATACCTATGACCATCTGTTCGAGCTGAGCACAAAACTTGAGCTTAGGACTATTCCATCGCCGAATCTGTAGCCAGTCATCCGACTCAGGGTGGCCAATGAGTCGAAAACTGAAGTCGATGCGATCCTGTAGGCGGCGATCAAGCTGTCCTGGCTTAGTATCGTGCTAGCTTTACCTCAATCATGAGAAGGCTCACGTGCTTAAACAACTGTTCATCATGTTCTTTGGACCAAACCGTGTTCCACGGTTCGAGAAGCCTTTCTCTGCTGATAGGACGCTCGCCAAGACTGCCATAGTTCTCTAGAAAGAAATGAGCTTAGTGCTCGGTGTGGCGCCAACTACTGTACTCACCGCCCATGCCCAGACTGTGGGTCCAGATTTATCAGTTAGCGCAGAATTTTCATAGAGGTAGCGGCAGGGACACTTGCCAGATTGAGTGTTCGATCTTCAATGCAACATCAACTGTTTGCGCAGTGGCGAATAGCTCTCGGAGCTTGCGCTGCTCTTCGTGTCTGCTTGCAATAACCTCTGAATCTTGCGGAGGCTCGAGTGCGTCCATTGTCTGACGAATGAGCTCAGTTAGACGCGAGTCACTGGGTTCTGACTTATGGGCTGTATTTAGGTAAACGTAAACGTCAGCAACGGCAACATAACGGAATGTCAAACTACCGACTGTGCGAAAGGGCAACAACTGCCTTCGGAGGAAATAGAAGTGCTTGAAGTGGAGCGCAGTAGTGTTCTTTGAAGCGGCTTTCCGCAGTCTGTGTAGCTTGGGTCTCCAGTTCGTCTTCGTCCACGCCTCTACCTTCCTTTTCCGCCGCTTCTTCTAGTTCTTGCAGTACGTCCTGGACATACGTGTCGAATTTCGTCATAACAGCGATTACTGGCACTGTGCAATCCGTGAGGTTGCGTTTGCGGCAGTATCAGGCGCGGCAAACCTTCTTTCATAGTCGAGAAGAATTCGCGCTCCGCTTGCTGTATCGGCCGTGAGTTTATTTCCACACAATACCTATGAGGAGTAGTAGACTCGATTCGGCACATATCCATGTCGTATAGACGATGATATAGGGACAGTGTACATACCAGACCATATGCAATCGCTCGTTGATGTCCTCAGTCGCGGCTCTGCGCGCGATGAAATCGGACACTACCTTTACTTCTTTGCCCTGCCCAGCTTCAAAGCCTTCGGAGTCATGCGCAACGATCTTGTCGTTACGCTGAGGTATGAGTTCTCGCTCGATATCGTGAACTCCTCGCTGAATAGAAAAATCCTCAATAACAGGTTAGAAAGCAACAGTCTCGATTGGGGGCTTACCGTCGTGCTGGGCTGATCTGCCTACTTCAAAATTAGGTCGTACTTGCAAATGACAACGCCTCGTAGCTTACCACATTCTCACCGCACACCTGGCAAGTCACACGAGTCATACACAACAACGCGAGAAAGCCGAAAAGCTGCTACCCACTTTACTCAGGATCGTAGTTTTCCCGCATCCTGTCTTGCCGATGATGAGCAAGCGAAATCGCTTGATCTCAGGCATCGAGACGTTTGTAAGAGGGCTTCAGAGCCCCAGGAGCAGGCAGATTAGGTACTACTGAAAGTGACCTCAGTGATTCGACGTTGAAGGAATGGATCGAATCAGATGCTCCATCGAGCTCGCATCCAGTCCCTGATCAACGAGCAATTAACCCTAGCTGCTCTGTCGGAGCCAATTACGGTGCGACTTCCTACCGCCGGCGAATTTTCCCAGGCAGATATTCATCTGGACCTCGAGTCTCTCCGGGGTCAATGGCGTTGAAACTTCTTCAGGTTACCGTCGCACTCTGCTAGCATAAGAACTTCAGGCATTGTAGAAGGGTCGAAAGCCAGAAGTCAGACCATAGATGCCGGCTTACACGGTTCGGCAGGAGAGAACGCACTCGCTGCCGTTTTTCAGAGTCCGAGGCGGATGCGATAACATTGCCCCAATAACATTTGGCTATAGATACGAGGTTCACACTGTAAGCAAAACGACCTGTTGCAAGACGATTGAAGACACATTAGCTCGAACTTGCGCGTCGAGAGGGCTGCGGATGTGATCAAGCAGCGCGCAGGTGACCTGCCATCGGTTCAGTTTGATGCGCCCCTCCTTGGCGGTCTTGCGGCAAGCGGACATGCTCGAGCCAATTTACAGCTAAGGGACCAGGTGATTTGAATGTAAGGTGCAGAGCACTTTCTCGCACCCAGTAAACGTCTCTGGGGTGTTGGCGGCTCCTCGTAGGGGTTTTTCACTTACTCTCTGCCTTCGGTGCCAATCCACTCGTTCCAATTCTGTCCCATACATTCAACAGTCAAGATTTACAAGGTGCTATCTACGCTTCTTTCCAGCTCTCATGAATAGCTTGGACACCAATGTATGCCGAGGCCGGGACGGCATCTTGGCATCTACCTCAGAGGCTGGCATTGGAACAGACGGTGCTGGCGGCGTCAGCTTTAGAGTAAAATCAGGCACCTCGACCTCCAAGTTATTGGCCATTACGTGCAGTTCCTCGAAGCTCAGCCCGATCAACGCCTTTGGATCGCGATTATGCTTCTCCACAAGCATCTTGCGGACATGTTGTGCAGTGGTACTCCGCAAGTTGTACCATTCGATAAGGCGTTGGACGGCGTCTTTGTCGTTTGCACGCAGCAGGAATATGTGCTTCATAATAATCACACTGTCTAGTTCCCAGTCAGCGTGAGGCACTGTATAAGCAATATGTTTCCAAGGATTACCTACCTATGACCATCTCTTCAAGCTGAGCAGACTGCTTGAGTCGATAATCCCATTGCCAGATCTGTTCCAAATCGGATGACTCAAGATGGCCTATAATTCGTGGGCTATAATCAATGTGATACTGTAGCTGATAGTTAAGCTAGTGTGCATAAGCTTGCCGTCAATAGTCACCATCAGAATACAGAAGCTCACCCAGGCAAACAGCTCTGGAGAATTCGTTTTTGACCAAACGGTGTTCCAGAGCTCGATCAGTTGCTCCCTCTCAATTGGACGTTGTCCAAGCCTTTCGTAATTTACTGAGAACAAAGATAATCAGCAGATTAGCCGAAGTAATGAGAGTGCAACTGACCGCCCATGCCCTTGCTAGAAATAGATACGTAGCCAGTGAGATCTTTTCGCATAGAGCGTGAATATTGCAACATACCTTATTGAAGTCTCAACCTTAACTGTAAGATCAGCCGTCTGGGCGGTCACGAAGAGGTCTCTCAGCTTGCGCTGCTCCTCTCGTCTCTGGAATGTCATCTGTACGTCATCCGCCGGGCTCAACGCTTTCATTGTTTGTCTAATGAGCTCACTCAGGCGAGAGTCGTCAGGCTTGGACTCATGGGCTACATGCATGCATGTCTTAGTGCGATGGCACGATCGAGTATGGGATTACTCACTGCGCGAGAGGATGACAATCGCCTTGGGAGGGAATGGCAAGTCTTCTAGCTGTGCGCTGTAGTACTCCTTGAAGCGGCTCTCCGCGATCTCTGTAGCTCGCGCTTCCAGCTCATCTTCGTCAACTTCACGTCCTTCTTCTTCTGCAGCTTCTTCCAGCTCCTGAAGAGTGTCCTGAACGAAGACGTCAAACTTGGTGACCACCGCAATGACCGGCACTGCAAAGCCTATAAATATAAGCCGGAAGCCGCGGTAGATGGAGCGGACCTTGCTTCAAGGTGGAGAAGAACTCGCGTTCCGCGTGTTGTATTGGCCGTGCACTCATCTCTACACAATACCTGTAAAAGAGCAGGTCAGCATGTACACCGACCCCCAAGGGCATCGAATCGGACTCAGCGCGTACCATACCATGTGTAGTCGTTCATTGACGTCCTCCATTGTCCCTCTTTGCGCGATAAAATCGGACACTACTTTGACTTCCTTGCCTTGCCCGGCCTCGAAGCCTTCGGAGTCGTGTGCGACAAGCTTATCATTAAGCTGAAACAGGAGCTCTTGCTCGATATCATGCACACCGCGCTGTGTAGAGTGCGCCATCAGTAGACGACCAAGACATTACTGATGGTAACGGATCGTTGACACACCGACGTGCTGGGTCGATCGACCTAGACGAGAATGAAATGGTGTTGTGCAGACAGACTTCGGTCGAAACACACCACTTCTTCACCGCACACCTGGCAACGGTTCGGTATACTCAGCGTAGACCACCAAGGAACCGCTTACTTTACTAAGGATCGTCGTCTTTCCACACCCTGTCTTGCCAATGATGAGCAGGCGGAATCGTTTGATATCAGGCATTACACAGCTCAATGACGAGAAGTTGAGATGGACTACAAAGGTGAAAGCGTGTGCGAAGTTAAGAGTCAAAATCAGCGCGTAACACTGCTCGAAGATAGCTCGGACCGGATGTCCCTTACTGACACGCTGTTCCCAGGAAAATATTCAAATGAACGGCCGTTTGGATACTTTACATCTTCGACGGTACATGCAATAACAAACGAGATCACAGAGAGATGGATAGAAGCAAACTATACATGGGTCAACGGGTTCGGAGTATTAGGAGGACGTGTGCAAGCAAAGCTCATAGGGAAAAGCTTCTGAAGACGGTAGCAGGATCCTATCTCGAAGTCAAGCAAAGCATTTCATGAAGTTTAAGACGGCTTACGAAGCGCGACTTGGCAATGATCGTCGACACCCTTGTCATTGCTTTTTCGCGGCTGAAGGACCGTATCACCTGTGAGATAATATTCAGTATCTTCCTCTTCAAGACGGACATAGATCGACAAACGTTCTCGTCTCCGATGTAATCTCTGATGAGCATATGCACCTGCTTCCGCTGCGAAGATGCGCGATAGGTCGTGAACGCACGGGTCACGTCTTCACGAGAAATTGCCTTGTCTACGCGAGGTCGAACCGTCCAGTACAGGCTCTCGAGCCCCAGCGTCAGGTCTGGCAAACGGTGTCAGCATCATGATGCAGAACCGCCGCTCAGCAACCTGCACGTACCAGCAACGTACGCCATGAGCACACGAGCGGTTGCGGGAGTGCCAACGGCAACACTCTCCAGGAGCTTTATTGCCTCAGTGGCTGCGGGTACGGCCATGGAGGCCGGATTCATGACAGCAGATGCGAGGTTTTCAATGATCTTCGATCCCTCGGCATCGTGATGCGAGTCGCCCTCGAGAGTGGGAACCATAATCGGCTCGATAAAGAGTTTGCGAAGCATGGCTCGCATGTTGGCACCGACGAGGATCTGCTCGAGTACGGCACGTCAGTAGTTTTGTAATCTGGCGTGCATTCGCGTTACAAACCTCGTCGGGATCCTAGAGAAGATCGATTAGACGCATGCGAAACACAATAAGCTGAGTCAGCATACGTATATATTCCATACGCGGACGATGTCGCGGTGAATCCGTCCCAGAATATGAAGGAGGGTTACCCTCCGTATACCGCGTACCGGTATCAAGGCAGCTCCGAGACCTTGCCAGTACACTACATACCATCAGTGGAGCGAATTCCAATCAGAGTTATATTTACTTACTGTTCTTTCCGGCGCTGCAGGGTTGCAGAGCATAACTCAATGATGGGCTGCGATGCTGGCGTAAACCAAGATATAACGTACAGAAGTGATGTTTCAACCTTGAGATTCACGTCCGCCTGGGGAAAAGATGACGTTTATCACCATGTGGTGCACTAAAATAACAGCTACTAACCATTTGTGCAGATGCCCACATGACGTTCAGAGCCTCTGAATCCGAGAGAGTTGACGTCGTAAGCTGAATGAGCGAGATAATTGATTCTGGATCTACGTGAGTGTCAGTCATGGTCATTGTGATCTTGGCTATGGCCCCTGCACTTGAACCCACGTTTGTATGACACCGCACAGTAATGCGTCCAAGCATTAGGAACCAAATCAGACTTGAGCACGCCGACGCATGACTTCTCGTATTCTTTCACGCCCGCCGCAATGCAATCTTGCTTTGCCTTCGCCGTTGCGCTTGCTTTGTCCATTCCAGACTGGATGTGTTCGCTCTTGAGCCGCTTCTGCTCTCGAAATTCTAGCCGGTCGATTTTCGTGAACACGACTATCACGGGAACTGCTCGGCACAAGTGAGAGGGGGTAGCTGCGTGAGCTTAACGTCCTGCTTCTTACCTTTGTTTCCGGACCTTTTCAGAGAGTCAAGCAAGGCGATGTCGCCCCCTTCGAAGGGCCGCTGGCCCGCGATGGGTATCTCAATGCAGTACCTACTGCACATTAGCTGTACTGCGATACCAAAGGTAATTTGGCATACCAGATAGCATGTAGCTGTTCTGCAAATGGGCGGCCTTCGCGATCCTTGATGAAGTCGGTGATAATATTGAGATTCTCTGGGGAACCGCTCTCGAGTCCTTTGCTGTCGTGCAAACACAATGACTTGGTCGGTGGGGTGATCTCTTCCTTGATGTCGTGTTCCGCAGACTAGCGACATTGTAGTCGGAGTTGGGCGTCGTCCGGCGGAGGATCGTAGAAGAGAAATACTCACAGAAAAATCCTGCACGCGAGCCTTATCCAGATCAAAGTCGAAAACCTCAGACACGAGAGTAGACTTCCCAGACCCCGCCTTGCCGACTAGCAAGATTCGGAAGACGTCGCATGACTTTGTGATGTTGTCGAAGTACGACCGTAGCTCGTCATCATTCGAGGCGGACTCTGGCAGAGGCTGAGATGGGCTCAGGTCCATGTTAGCTCGAAGACGGCCAGCAAGTGAACAACGGTGGGTAGCTACCACCGCCAAGTTGCCAACGAAGGATCTCCGGAGTGGTGCGTAAACCTAATCTGACATGTAAGCGTTTATCGTATAGTCTCCACAGAATAAGGTAGAGGTCACCAGGAACGGGCACCCCTTATGTAAGCAGACGTCGGCCGACAGTGACGGCCTTAATGGCGACGGGCGCACTCCTCCTTTGGTAAAACTGCTCAGTAGGAAATGTCAGAAGAGGCTCTGGCTATAATTCCTATTCAGCAGAATCTTTTTACATGGCGTTTTCATTGAGCTATTAGGGAAAAAGTGATCTCAGCGGAAAACACATTTTTCAGCCAAACCAGCCAAATTGGCAAGATTTTGTGTTGGCGAGAGGTCGAATTTTGCGCAAGCGCCTTAATCACGTGATCTGCCACGCGAGAGCGCTGATGCGTACAAGCTCCATATTGGGTAAAATCCCGCCTGCCCACTGGCGCTTAGTTTCTGCCCCTTGGGAATTGGCCTCGAGTGACTTCTCTGAATGGAGTGGCAAATGTAGAATCAAAACCAGGTTATAGATACACTAATGCAGCCTGCTGAGATATTTCTCAGGCTCCCCTCGACCTTAAACTTGGTACGGGCAAGCGAAATCCCTCGGATTTTGCGCCTCCCACGATCACGTGATGGAGCTTACGTAAGAGTGCCCGTTCCTGGCGACCCCTACCTTACACAGGGCCCCGGGAGATTGCGTGGACCAGTTTTCAGGGGATTGCCCGCAGATCAAC
>NW_006767640.1:636992-676405 GCF_000300595.1 Phanerochaete carnosa HHB-10118-sp | reverse complement strand
CAGGTACGACGGATGCTGCTGCTCCGGCATGCTCGGCAGGGCGGCCGACACATATTGCATCACAGTACGGGCCGCCCTGGTGCAGTATAGGCCCTCACTTGTACTAGGAGACAGCTCGGAAGGCGGTAGATGCGAGGTGGCAGGGGCAACTAGAGAAGCGAGGAACAGGTTACTAGAGGGAACTTGCCCATAGGCCTTCAATGTACCTCTGTGCTCCTCTGGCCTCACACGGGTGTATCCCGCTTCGTACCATGCGGAAAAGCTTTCAACTAAGAATCGGATTGCGAGATATACCAAATCCGGCTGATAGTGATTACAGCAGAGCCAAAAGTGTAATCAGACAAAAATCGAACGGATTTTGGACAGGAGCGCTCAGATTCTGCTGCAATCGGAATCTGGGTCACACGATTATCAAAATCCCGCAGATAGTGCCCAGGATGCTGTCCGCGGGGGCCCTGTGTACAAGGATGCTGCTTGATCTGAGAGGTGTTGGCTTGCAAGGCGGTGCTGCCGTCCTTGCATCTCCTGGGTTTGTTACCCGGCCTGGTGGCGGTCGTCGCTCGGTGGGCTCACAGCGTCGCGAAAGAAGGTGCAAAGCGTAGCGATAAGGCACCTGAATGGAGTCCACTGGAAAGGTTCATCTGGCAATACATAGTCAGGCATAGAGACACGAGTGAGAGCTGAGATCGACCTCGCCGAGGAGCGCGCGAGTGACGTACCCGCCATCAGTCGCCTCTGATGCGCCCTTCCAAACTCGCATCGTGTCGTTCAGTTCCAACTGTCTTTCGCCAGCATGCGGCGCGGACCGCCATAGGAGCCGGCCGTATCTTACATCTCTCTACTTGGTGAATATGTATCCGGTGCTGTTCGACTCCCTCCGTCGACCCGGATGCTTAATTCTGCTCGTCGTTCAACCTTGATCACGACTACCGGACTGCAAACAAATCGCCAGCATGCTCAAGACAGCATAGCCTATAATCCAGGAATATCCTCGCCTGTTCGCTGTGCTGTGAGCCTGCGGCTACCGGATGGGCGAAGGCATGTCGCTTCGACGGTGTATGGGACGCTTCTCTGCCGAGTATGCTCGCGTTCGTGGAGCATTCGATGTAGCGGCTCGCCATGCAACCCAACTTCCCGTGGCCGTGGGGATCTAGAAGTGCCAATCACGGGCTTTTGGCTTTACGCGAGTATCTGGTATCCTTTTCTTATCTTACTGCCGTGTCTCCGAGCCTCTGGGAATCACGTCCTGAATTATGGGAGTCCTTCGCACTTATCGTCGTGCCCCCCTCCTCTTTGCCAACTTCCACCTACATCTATCCCTGCTGCGACTCTGAGAAAACCATGGAAGCCGTTTTACATCTGGACAGACCCGTTTGGGTGGTCTTAATTATCTTTTGCTCGATAGCAGCCTTCCTCACCCGGAGCAGGCTACGGTCGCTGCCGCTTCCACCAGGACCGAAGCGTTGGCCCGTTGTTGGCAATGCGTTTAGCTTTCCGAAAGAGCGAGAGTGGCTTACGTTCATGCGGTGGTCCAGAGAATATAGTGCGTCACTTTGTCTTGTACGTCCGTACTGAACCACTGACCGTGCGGTGCCTATATAGATTCTGACCTGCTGTACTACGAATCTTGGGGGAAACCCTTTGTGGTGATCAATTCCGATCGTACCGCCATAGACCTTTTCGAGCGCAAATCGTCGCTTTACGCAGATAAGTGAGCTCGGGGATGGTTGCATCTTTCACTATGCCCTCATACGGCTCTGGACAGACCACGGATGCCAATGCTTAACGACCTGTGCGCCCTCCACTCCTTTCTCCCTTTGAGAGCGGTCGTGGTGACGAGCTCTACGCTAATAGCTGTGGCTGGGCCTGGGACATATCATTCATGCCATACGACGACACGTGGAAGCTCGCGCGCAAGCTATTCACTCGGCATTACCGCGCGGGCGCTGCTGTGCGGTACCGCGACGAGGAGACGCGCTGCGCCCGCGAATTGCTGGCTGATATCCTGCAGAACGATGTTCAGCTGTTCGAGCACACGCGCCTGTGAGTATCACATGCACAGTACACCCGCGAGAAGAGCTACGTCAGCTGACAACCCTGAAAGGGCCTTTGGAAAGCTGATCATGAACGTAACGTATGGGATCGACGTCAAGTCTGCGGACGATAAGTATATCAAGAATGCGCAGAAGGCGTTGTACGCAATCACGGCTACGGGTAACGTCGGAACGTATCTTGTAGACTCCATACCGCTACGTGAGCATTGTGCTACAGCGTTAACGCAATTCGGATGCTGAGGTAGACCTGCAGTGAAATACATTCCGGAGTGGTTCCCGGGCGCAAAATTCCAGCGCGAGGCGCGAGAGTGGAGAGAAGCGGCAGAAGTGATGTCGCAGCAGCCTATCGAGGATGCTAAAGAGGCAATGGTATGTTTCTGCAAAAACCTGTCACACTACATAACTTGCTAGATTGTATATAGGCAGAAGGTAAAGCCCCGCCTTCGGTGCTGCGATCGCTCCTCGAAGACTATGGCGAGAATCCGTCGCCACAAGAGGCATACGCCATTCTCAGCGCAACTGGAACGGCGTACGAGGGTGAGATAATCATTCTAACTAAGTGGTGTTGCACTGAAGTGTACGCACATGGGAAGCCGCGTCCGAGACAGTGAGTACTTTTGACAGCGAATTTGGCATAATCTTGTTGATGTTGCTAGATGTGGTCCACGACGCTCACAGTCATACTTGCGATGCTCCTCTTCCCCGACATCAAAGCCAAGGCTCACGCCGAGCTCGATCGAGCCGTTAGCCGAGAACGCTTTCCCGACTTCGGAGACCAGGCGTCTCTGCCTTATATCACTGCCATCTGCAAAGAGGTGTGCAAGTTCTTCTACTCACCGCTTGTTGGCATGCTCAATGTTGATCAGGCGTTGCGATGGCGGACGCCTTTACCTTTGGGTCAGCTAGCTCCCTGTGCACATGCGCCTATCTTCTGACACAGCTGCAGCTGTTATGCACAGGGTAACCCAAGAAGACACTCACAACGGGTACCACATCCCTGGCGGCTCCACTGTCGTCCTCAATTCTTGGTATGCCCCTTCCGTGCTCTCCCCTCTATCGCACCCTCACTTGACCAGGGCCATCCTATATGACCCCAAACAATACCCGGATCCCGAGAGATTTTCGCCCGAACGCTTCCTAACGCCATCGGGCGAGCTTAATCCGGACGCGCCAGAGCCGACCGCGGCATTCAGCTACGGGCGTCGCGCATGTGCAGGCACCGCCATGGCATTGGACACCCTCTGGATTGTTGTCGCCTCGCTGCTGTGGGCGTTCGACGTACAGCGGGCATTCGACGAAAGCGGAAATGAGATTGATGTGACGGGGGAGTATACCTTCGGCGTCGTATGGTGCGGTCTCCTGTCTTTCTCTGCATTCATGTCCCGTTGATTGAGCGAAACATGCAGCTATCCGGCACCGTTTAGATGTGCTCTGCGGCCGCGGTCAGAGAATATACCCGCGCTGATTTCGGTTTCGTTGGGATGAGCCGCGAATATTTCACCCTTGCTGATTTTAGGCTTCGCCATGCGATCCCCTGGTTTTTTCCCTCGATAGTGTTCTCCTGTAAACATTGTGACGTGCTGATCAAAGCGCGCCTTGTACACCACTATTTAATTTATTAGCTCGTGTCCGCCACGAGGGTGTTATTGCCCGTCCATGCTTGATGGCAACTCTCCGCAGCCCATACACACTTGTCCTCGTGGGGTCCGTGCGACGTCGTACGAGGGATCCGTCTTGCAAACGACATGTGTTCCATTGGTACTCGGCTTGTGAAAGATCTATGGGCGTCGTGAGGTGTTCGCATGGATCCTGCGCCGTGGTGCACGTTGCGTCCCGCTGCTCGGAGGAAAATGGCCCGTAGACAGCAAGCTACTATGTCGGGCTGAGGGGTCTGCTACGTATATGCAAGTTAATGCCCTTCAGGTTACACCACGTATTATTACTACGGTCCGTTCGCTATATCTCCGACTTAATTTCACCATCCACGATTGTTGTGTCGACCCTAGAGCTGATATATTGATAGGCCGTGGGGAAAAGTTTGAGCGCCAGTGGTGGGCGACAAAACCAGCACGGCGGACACGCGTCAGAAAAATTAATGCACAGCACGGACTGATCAGCGCGACTACCATGCTCCAGGGCCAAGCGGGCTGCCGGTAGCCAGCTTCTGGTAGTATCAACGACCATGCGGCCGCCATCGCTGTCGTTCATTTTTAAGCTCGAGAACAAGCTACCTCAATTAACAACCTGAGAATTGCTTGGGATTACTGTGTAGCCCCAAATTGCCTTCGCCATGGATAACGAATCGTTCGTATACGTGAGCAAGCCATTCATAAAGCTAGTCGTATTGTTGAGACCATACCATACAGATTCCTAGTACACAGGGCAAAGGATCTTCAAGTATCGGCGTGTCCTGGGAATGCGCCAAGTGCGGTGCCGTTTTCTTTCAGAAGAATCTCGCACGGCTGCATTTCCGTGTAAATCACACGTTCAAGTTACTACCTTCTCGTGCTGAGGTATCTATCATCTTAAACTTCGTGTGTTGCTCTCATGTTTGTGAATTGCCCAGGTGGTTGAACGTTCCATTATACCTTCGCCATGCACTCCAGCGTACAGCGTGTACGAGGTATATCCAATTCGTCCTCCGCTTTTCAGGTTGCTCATGAGTATGGTACTGAAGCATACCTCTGGTGTTATGGCGGGGAGAGCGTATGCCCTCGGCAGACTGCAAGAAAATGTCGCTAGCGACAGGTGTGTCGCGCATTTTTTATATTCATGAATTCTCAATACCTATGCATAATATTCACAGCTACCAGACTCTGGAGGTGCTCATCACTGGGGGGATTAGCCTGTCTGGGTATCCTATCGTCGATTGCCTTGTCCATGCAGCACAGCATCGCAATCCGCTGCTACGCGTAAGTCGCTCCAGCTATTCAATAGATTATCACATTGATGAACTCCATTAGCTTACTCCTCTACTCGGTGGCGCAGATACGGAAGTAATGGCCGCGCTGACCCGCGACGAGGAACATATCCTGAGGCTCTTAGTGTCCGTATCGGGTACCAATCAGAACGATATTGTACATCTCCGTGGCACCCCTGCAGCTGACCTGTTAAATCTTCTTGATCTGGTGCGCCACTTCCATCTTTCTTCTACAGAGCCATCTGAACAGCACGCCGACAGATTTTGCATCCTACGTCGCCGGGCGCCCCAGACGAATTTCCATTCCAAGCAAGCTTATCAAGACATGGCGTGGAAATAGAACGTTCGCTGCAGCGTACATTCGTGAGGCTGTGTGAGTTGTCCCTGCAGCTCCCTCATAGGTTGTGGCTTGCGGACGTGCACTTGGAAGACCGTCAGCTTGTGAACAGCGGGTCTTATGGAGAAATTTATAAGGGCGAGTATGAGGGGAAGGCCGTAGCCCTGAAGTCCCTCCGCGTCTTTGGGCGCCGTGAAGACGACGCGAGAAATACAAAGGTGCTCCAAAATCTGAATGGCTGCTATGGTACATCGATAACCATGGCTCTTACAGGCATTCTATAGAGAGGTCGCGCTTGCCCGTGGCATGAACCACAGACATGTCTGCCAGATACTAGGGGCTGATCGCGAGTCGTTCGCTGGGAGTCTTATCTGCGTGGTATTACCCTGGATGAGTTATGGTAACGTCCTACAATATATAGCAAAAGTTGGGTGGTCTGCACAAGACGCTATTCGATTGGTCAGCCCCTTTTTTCGGAATTTGCAGCCGAACGTCATTCATAGTCTCGATAGATCTTCCAAGTGGCATCGGGACTGGCATATTTACACGGGAAGAATGTCGTTCATGGAGACCTGCATGTCGTACGTTAGACCTCAGCCTGTTAACCAATTCTAGCTGAGTACACCTTCAGGGGAATATTCCCGTGGATGCAGCCAGAGATGTTCGTCTAGCCGATTTTGGACTTGCCAACTTCTCAGACTCTTCGACGAGCTGCAGCTCAGCCCAACCCGGCGCTATGCGCTGCATGGCTCCAGAGATACTCGATCCGACTCGCTTTCGTCTCCCACGCACCCAGCACACGCCCGCTAGCGATATGTATTCCTTCGGGCAAGTATCATGGCAGGTAAGCACAAAAAGCAGTTCAGTTCAGCTGCCACTCCTCTGATCGATCCAACCTCCAGATTTACACCGGGAAAATACCCTTTCCTGACATGAACAACTACCAGGCGATGTTGGCTATCCTCGATGGCAAATCTCAGGAGCGTTCGCTATCTGACAGAGACATCTCCGACACATTTTGGGACATTATACAGGCATGCTGGTGCTTCGACCCACCCCAGCGTACTGGCGCTGTTACAGCACGCGACCGGCTCGAAGCTATCGACTCCGCAGATCATGCTGACATACCTCCACGTCCTACAATGAGGGATATCGATAGATCCACTGGCTTTCGATTGTCCCACGAACTGGCGCATACCACTGATACCGCTGGGTTCGGCAAGACGTCACGACATCCACCTCCCCCATTGGCTCCGACAATCCTCGACCCCCATCTCCATGATCATAGTCTGATGCTATCCCCTTTGAGCAATGCATCCGCATCATTCGGCTCTGTATGCCCCTCGCCGACACTGATATGCGCAAATCCTTCCATGCAGTACTCAGAGGTCATCCCGCTATCTGTACCAGCCGCCTCTCTGGCTGAGCTCGCTTCCGGCTCTCCAAAGGCTCCCCAAAGAAATCACCAAGCATGTGCGTCCGTGTGCGAGATTGCAGGAGAGCAAGCGCGTCTGGCACGACAGGAACGGAATAAACAGCGGGAAAAGGCTCTGGCCAACAGCCAGCCGGTAGGTCGGACGCGTGGACCTGCGGCAGGGCCTGTGTTGCCTCCCCCTCTGCCGGCGTACTCAGCAAACTTCCCACCGTTGTCACCCCTTCCGCTTTCAGCCTTAGAGACTATGAGGCCACCGGCGCCAGGGTCCAGCAGCAGCGGAACATTGCCTCGTGTACATTTAACCATACCAAGCACCAAAACGCACCTCGGACAATGCGACAGTTCTGCACATGCCACGTCTTCTTTTCGTGAAGTCCGCGGTCTGTCGTCTCTCGGTGACAGAGGCATGGCCTCTCAGGCAGACAATCGGTCTCTTGGCCCACAACCTCTACGTGGAGTCTGTGAGTTTCCTTTTTGGTTTGCTGGCGCTGTATTAATCTAATGTGACCGAGACAGCGATTGGGTTCAGCTCACCTGCTATCTCGTCCCCTTTGGCTCCGATGGAGGGACCAGAACCAGACGTCATAACCCTTCCGTACCCGAGGCATGTCCCTTCGAGCTCTGTGGAAGCAAGCGACGAAGATTCCGAGGAGAAGTGGCGCTTCACGGACCGTGTTCGTGGTCTCCTTCGTCGTGGGAGCAGACATAACGGCCTTGTGAACGACAGTCTGTCTCACATCATCACGCCGTTCTATACGGACGGCTTCGAGCGTGACAAGAGACGGAACCTTCCCGCGGGGGACTGTCTGTCTCGTAGTGTCACACCGCCCCCTACACACCGCCTGAGGCGTTGGAGCAAGCCGAGCCGCTTTGGAAAAGACAATATGTCCCATATCATCACGCCGTTTTACATAAACGACTTCGGGCGATAGTATGACCCTCAAGAGCAGAGACAATATTATAAGTTATGTTGTGACATGTATCATTCTTTTTCCCTTGGGGCCTCACGCAACGGACATCACAATCTCAGCGGCTCTACTATCTGTGTCCTCAACTACGTGCCTCTTCCTTTATCACCATCCGTCGCGGATTCCTTTGACAAGGGAAATCCTATATGATCCCGGACGATATTTGAATGCTGGGCGAGTTCTCGGGCGCGCCAGAGCCGACGGCCACGGCGGCACTGGGCTATTAGCGCCGGCGGGCGCGGGCGTTCGACGCGCAGCTGGCGGTGAACGAGAATAATATAGAGATTAACGTGACAGGAGAGTGGAGCTTTGGTGTTCTTGGTGCGCGCTCATCTTTCTCTGCGCCCATGAGTCGCTAGTTGGACGAGCTATCCGACACCGTTTAGATGTGCTTTGCGGTCGTGGTCAGAGGGCATACACTCGACCGTCTTTCTTTCGTCAGAGCCTCAAGCTGCGAATATCCTAGTATTGGTGACCTTACGCCTCGTCTTACAACTCTGTGACTACCTCTACTAAGTGCGTTCTTCTGTAAACTTCGTAGCATGACGCTGGAGTGCCGTACTTTGTATCGTGCAGCGCACATGAGATCTGAAGATATCAACCTTTGGTTATATCATCCCGAACCATACACGCTCATGTTGGCTACGACTAGCGCTTGCCGCTAACAAGCTTTACTTCGCACAGCCCTATCAGGTGGTAACTCACCGCTTTCTGTCCACCTTGGTCTACGCAATGTTGACAGTCGCTATAATGCGCTCCGGGAGCCCTGTGTTCCGCAGCGTCTGCTTGACTTCTCCTTGTCAGGGCGCCCCTGCCACCGGCGAGGCTCCCATTTAGTGTCAATGATCAGTTCTTCCAGCGCAGGTGCTTTTGACAAAGCCGTGACTATCTCCGGCTTCGCGTCGTAGTACTCGTTAAGTGCCACAAATTTCTTCGCAGAATGTTAGATGTCAGCGAGGGATGCGAGAGAAGTACGATACTTACCAATGACGTCCGGGAATCTGCTATGCAGGAGTTGAGAAGAGCCTTCGCCTCGGTGACCGCCTTGTTGGGGTGGTTTCCTGCGGGATGATGGTGCGGCTTTTCCGAACGCGTGACCGGAAGTGCGTTCCGCAAGCCTGCAATCCATTCTGCCGTCTTGAAGTATGAGATAAGGTGCAGTGTGTGTATGTTCGGCGCATGCTCCACAATCGTGTATAAATCGTTCCCGCAACCGCCCTCCATCCGTAGCCGACGAATGGCCTCGCCGACGACCGGATTCGATAGTACGAGGCCAGCAACCTTCTTGGTGCATTCTGTGCTCCAGACATGCGCAGAGTCGTAAAGCAACGGCGGAGTCCCAGCGTTTCGACACGAGCAGTATGTCGCTGCTCGATTGCGGGCCGTACCTCTGACGAATTGAAAAGTGTTGGAACTTGCAGAATTGTTCTTCAGACAGAGACAACCTGAGGCCCAGAATTTCTCGGAGTAGCTCGTAATTTTTGTCCCTATATGCGAGGTTACGCATGTGTGCGTCGGTCGGCGTCTCGCGCTTTGCTTACGTAGTAATAGCCGCCGACATTTCTCCAGAAATCGAGACCACTCACAAGCACTTGTACTGTCCCATCCTCACGATCGCGAGCTGCAGTTCAGCACAACCTGGGTCACCGGCTTGGGAGAAAGGGGCGCTTCGGCACTCAAGGCGGCTGGCATGTTGCTTATGTCAGCGCTGTCCGCCGGTTTGCCTATATGGTGTCTTCTGGATAGTGCTCATGCAGGCAGGCTTCGCATAATTCTCAGAAGACGGAGGGCTATACCGGATGTTCGGGATAGGTCAACTATCGTGCTAAATCTACGCGCGGCCATCCACAGGTGGCAGGCGCTCCGAACGAACCGGCCCTCGAAGGGAATAGCTTATAGACCAGGGCAGCCGCAACTCGCTTTCTGGAATGCTGTTTATTCAAAGCTAGGGAATGCGCGCCATCTTTCTTTCTCGAAGGTCCCTGCGAGCCTTGCTGTCCCTGGGGAAGCTTATGCCCCTAGAGCGTCAAATGTCCGGCTCTGGTATGTATGCGGCATGCGCGGCCCAGCAACCCTAACAGTCCCTGCCCTTATTCAACTTGAATCGGGTCAGCCGACTCACTTACTACACACCGCATGTTACGGAAAGTATATGTCATAGAGGTAGCTAACCGTCCTCAACGTCGAACACGTCTCAGAGGCTCTTTTAGTGTCCCAGCAAAGTCATATCCGCCACAAGTCGTATCGGGATGTGGCGCCAATTAATGCGAGCTGCCTGATTACTCGCATAGCAACCAACTTCGCCTATCTACGTACGTTTCTAAATTAATGCTTCTGCGAGCTAAAATTGATCGATTTGGGGCAGCACCGGACCTCCATACTCCGCCGCTATCTACTTTGGACTTCCCGAAGCCAAACTCATGCTTGCTCACCCGCTCTCTGTGGGGGGTACTTGAGCAGGGTCTTATCAACCTCGGGGCTCGCAAGTGCTGTGCTGAGCCCAAAGCTGATATCAGCGGCGACGCCAGCTATCACGTAGCAAACGACTATGAAACTCCTTCAAATGTCCAAATTGCGTCGACAGCTTCATCTCTACCGAACGCGATGACAGGTCTGCAATTTTGGTGACATAAGAAGCGCTTTTTGCTTGGCCAGCCTTTCTAGAACCATGCGCCTCCGTGGTCATCTGCCTACCCTATCCCGTAGCTGCAGATATAAAGTGCGCCGTCGAGGGTCAAGTGAAGGTCGCGAGCAGCCATGCAGCTTCTCAGCACCGTCCTGGTCGCTCTCGTATTCAGCGGCACTCGCCTCGCTGACGCGTTGCAGATCTCATCGGCGGGCATGACTGCGTTGTTGGGCAGTGTTGCATACCATGTTGCCCCTACTCCGGTCGCCACGCTCTCCCTCAGTAACTCCAGCGAGGCTGCGTCTCTGAAGTCCGGTGAGACGTTTGTGCCCTTCACTTTTGTGGATGCTAGCGGAGGTAGCTTTGGGCCTGGCGACCTCGCTTCCGTGGTAGCAAAGAATGCTGCCTCAGACGACGTATGGTCCCCGAATTTTCTGACCGGTCAGTGACAACATGATTCAATGTCGTCTCGCTGTTATCATGATGATTTTAGGACTGTACATATCCTCCGCGGCTGCCCCTAGCCTCAGTCCGGGCAATGGGACTGAAATCATTTTGTCTTCGTCGGACACACCGTTGAGCGCATCCATTCCCCCCGGCCCCTACATCGTGAATACTGTCACCGGTAACGTTTTTGAAGGTACGTGATTTTTGTAAACCCTAGAAGGTCTCATTTTATCTAAACCCTCGCAGCCTGGCGCTTGTACAGTGACGAGAACCAGGCGTTCCTCTATGGCACAGTGCCCGACGGCGAAGGCGGCTTCACCGAGCTCGACGCCAACATAGACGGAGCGGCCACCGTCAGCGTTGCAGTGCCTTCACGCCTATATTTCACTCCAACTGCAGAGAAGCCCCTCGCTGGTGCGCGCATCGCCGTGAAGGACATCTACGACCTTCAGGGCCTGCGCACCGGCTGTGGCAGCCGCGCATACTTCCACCAGTACCCGCCGAAGAACACGACCTGCCCTGCGATACAGCGCCTCATCGACGGTGGTGCCATTATAGTGGCGAAGGCGAAGACGTCCCAGTTCGCGAACGGCGAGACGGCCACGGACGACTGGGTCGACTACCATGCGCCTTACAACCCTAGGGGCGACGGTTATCAGGACGGCAGCTCCTCGTCTACTGGCTCTGGCACGAGTATTGCTGCGTATTCGTGGCTGGACTATGCTGTGGGGAGCGATACTGGCGGGTCGATGCGTGGTCCCGCGGGTGTCAACGGTGTCTTCGGAAATCGGCCCTCCCACGGAGCTGTCCCTCTGACCGATGTCATGCCACTGGCGCCGGAATTGGACTCTGGAGGAATATTTGCTAGAGATGCCAAGTCCTGGCAGGTCGCCGGCAACTGGTGGTACCAGAACTTTACACAGGTACGGTCTCACCCGTGTGTATCCCGGACCACGCTGACTATGAGGATCAGTTCAACAAGTACCCGTCAACCATTCTATTCCCAGTCGATGCCTGGGGCAGCAGCTTCCTGACGGACCCGCCCAAGGCCGGCACTGCTGACGCAATGTTCAACACCTTCATCCAGAAGCTCGAAGGCTTCTTGAATACGTCGCGGACGGAGTTCAACCTGACGACGATGTGGAACGCGACGAGCCCGCTGATAGCGAATGTATCGAACCCCC
Organism: Phanerochaete carnosa HHB-10118-sp; assembly: GCF_000300595.1. Taxonomy (NCBI): domain Eukaryota; kingdom Fungi; phylum Basidiomycota; class Agaricomycetes; order Polyporales; family Phanerochaetaceae; genus Phanerochaete; species Phanerochaete carnosa. The sequence goes on along the minus strand of NW_006767640.1, from coordinate 664,434 downwards.
CACCGCCGCTGCGCACGGTGCTGAACACGACGTACGCCGACTTGATCGCTCTCGACCAGATCTCGCTCGTCGCGGACCCGTTCATCGCGGACTACAAGGCGTCCCACGCCGGCCAGAGCCCGTTCATCGACCCCGTACCGCTCGCGCGCTGGACCTACGGACGCACGCTCAACGCCACGGAGCGCAAGGCGGAGGCAATCACGAACAAGACAGTCTTGATGAACTGGTTCCAGAACACGGTCCTGAACGGGACAAACGACGAGACGTGTTCGAACGCGATCTTCCTGTACCCGCAGAGCTCGGGAAAGACGAACTATCGCAACGCGTATCTCGAGTATGTGGCTTCGTTCTTTTGGCCTATGTCGCGCATTCTCACACGTTATGCCAGCCCGCCGACCCCACCTTTTGGCTTCAGCACTGACACGATCGCGATATACGCGGAGACTCCTGATATGGTCGTTCCAGGTACGTACGCGTGTTCGTTCGCCATCTTCTCGTTCTGCGGCATTTACGACGCACCGCAGTTGGAGAGCTTCCGTACAACTCCACCATCAGTCTCACGATCGAGACTTTACCTGTCACCATCAGCTTTGTTGCTCAGAAGAACTGCGTAAGCTGCCCCCACTTCGACCTGCTTTTGACGCATGCTCATACGCCGTGCATAGGATCTCATGCTGTTCAGCCTCTTCGCTGCCTTGCAGGATGCCGGGATCGTCAGCCCTGTGGTCACGGGACAGAAGATGTTCGCATAATATACGCGTGCATTAGAGAGAATACATGCTACTGCGCTATGATCTCTTTGAAATACAGCTACCAATTGTTGGCAGGAGGTATGCCAGAAATTCTCCCTAACACTCCAGGCCTCTAATGAAGGTCTATGTGCATCATGGTGCTGCCGTGCCAAGTTCGCTAATTCGAGTAAGAGGAGTAGTGCTTGCACCGCGTGAACTCGAGACGACCATTGATGGCCCTGCTAGTACGAAATACTCACATTCAGGTCTCCTGATGGGCGCGTCCAGTGTAACTCTAGCGGCGAAGCTTCTCCATGAACTTCGACGGCGACTGGCTAACTTCACAAGACTAAATCAAGCGGACACAAATGTGGAACACGAGTATCGCTGTTTCTTCCTCTTGCGGTGGATTTATGCGGGGGTAGGTATCACGGCGGTTGGCAGGAAGGACGATTTGTGTTGCGCGGTGGTCGGTCAGGGCTAACGGGATGGCTAACCCTAGAAGAAACTGGATGGGTCGCTGAAAGCTGAGCACCAAAGAGGGCAGGGCTCGGCTTAGGTTGTGCGGCTGGCCGTTCAAATTGTCCTGTCTTCGAGTGCTTACAAACAACCGGAGGGCTGCGTGCGCATTGCACTGAGTACTGAGGCCTGGGGATGTATCGACGCCGCCCTGCCAATAGGCTTAACAGCGAGATCTGGAGTGGCACCACTATATTGATCTCGCGCTCACCTGGACTACGTATATTTACTTTCTACCTATCCTCATCCGCCGAGGCAATCGATGCGGGCTTGACTGGACCTCAGAATTCCAGGCCGCAGGGGTCGTCCACGAGCAATTGATAAAAAGTGCAACACGACGGAGCGAGCCTTGGACGGGTCGGCCCATCATGACGTCATATGCCTTTAGTTACTTCATCGGTTCTTCACGGGCGCCCTGATTAGGATTATAAATGTTTATATGCAATTGTGCCATGTACAAGGAGGGCAAGTTTGCCCCGGGTTCATAACAACAAAAGAATAATGAGCACACAAATATATGTTAATGAAATTGTGATGCAGCAGAACATTCTCATACAATGTACGTATACGTATACACATTATGGATGCTACAATATAGAGGCTCATGTGCCTTGCTACAGCTATGTCAGATCGCACTCCAATCCTAGACAGGCGGAAAAATCAGTAGCTGCAAATGCAGCATATACAAAGGCACAATTAGATGCAATCAGCAGACCTGGTGAGCAAATTAGCAATAAAGTATGCACTCGACACTGAATTTTTGTTTCGATTTTTGAGCTCGTGTTTACCGGCGCCTTGTACGCACGTTATTTACCCCAACTTGGCGCTACGAGATGCTCGGTCTTGAACCACCTGCCTTCGTGCTCTTCATCCGTGGACGTGTGCTGAATGCAGCCATGTTCCATCTCTCTGGCCCTCCTTCGTGGACATGTGCTGAATGCAGCCTTTTCCAAGCTCTCTGGCCCTTCTTCATGGACATGTGCTGAATGCAGCCTCGCTCCATCTCTCTGGCCCTCCTCTGTAGATGTGTGCTAAATACAGCCTCGTCCAATATGCCCACACTTGCCCAATGTCTATTCTACCACACCTCACTGCCTCCTGGCACTCCATGTATCACACCAGCTGGACAACAGGTTCTTGCCCGAGAGAGGACAGGTCTTTCCATTGGGGTATGTTGTTATTCAGGTGTGTAGTGCTCCATACTTTTGTTATTTTTATGATTATCTTTTATCTCTTTCTTTAGTCCACCACCTCGCTTGTCGCACCATCATATGCCCCATCACACCTACCAGTGGCTGCAGCAGCAGCAGCAGCCAGCAGCTCATCCCAGCTGTTTAGGCCTGCATAACTGCCCAAGCTTGTCTGCCCCTGCTGTTTGTCTTTGCAAGTCCCACTACCACCATCTAAATCAACCTTCCTGCCCATGACCGAGCTGCCGCACTGGCAGAGCATGCACTCGCCCATGCTGTGCTTCTCGTACGACATCGCCACTGCCACCTTGGAGGCAGACCTGTCCTCGCACTTGCTCTCGCTGCACATCCATACACCCTGCGATTCCAGATCTGGTGCCCGATTCCACTCCACTGGACGATAGTAATGCACTACACCTGAGGAATATCTTCAACTTCACATCACCATACCTTGCTTGGACATAGCCAATAGGGAGTGCAATGTTAGATGCTGAGAAGGAGCTTGCTGAGAACCTTACTGACCAGCTCATTAATTTGTAGACCTTATTCTGCAACAGTTTTGAGTTTAAATTAGATGTCTAGAATTATATTAATAGTCTACCCATACATGCCTGGTCAATATACCCTCACCTGCTTACTGTGGCCTCGCACGGCTGCCTGATTATGTAAGCAATCTGTTGAGCTGAACTGACCCGAATTGACCCAGGTCATTAGCCATGTCAAAAGGTCATCACCCGTCAGTTGAACACTGAAATGGCAGGCCCGCCAAACTCCAAATTATCTTGCTGATGGACTATGTCCCAAATTACAAATCGAGCTTTCAAAGTCAGCGTCTTGAAGTGATCTTGACGCTGTCTGAAAGTGGCTTGAGATTAGATTGTAAGATCGGGCGGGTTCTTCGTATGGCTCTCAAGATGCCATCATATCTATAAATTACTTATTCTGCAATCATCGCCTGCAAACCACTTGGAAGTGCACGCTCCAACCTCAAGGACGTCCAATGCTTTCTCCTACACCCACCTGTGTGTCCCCCTTCCTGATTTTTAGTTCTGCGCTGAGTATTTGACCCATAGAATGTAAGTACAATATTAATTTTCTCTCAATGTGTGCTAGAATGCGTTATTTGTTGAGCTCACTGCCGATAGACCACTGATTGCGCGTGACTGTACCATCTAGATTGTCCAGCCCCTCGATCAACATCTCCGTATCCAAATATCAACAATGCCGGCCATTCGTGCTCAGAAGAGCAACTGCAAGGTCTCTTCCAAGCGCAAGACTTGCCCATTCTGCCATGGTGAATTCAAAGTGAACGGATTTGTGAAGCACCGTGCAGCTTGTGAGCGCCAGGCCAAGAACAGAGCCACAGATGAAGCTCTCGAAGAGGAATTGGGGCGCTTGCGCCTTGCTAATCGCAGTTGTAGTGAGTTCAACTCTACGGCTCATCTAATTGCAAAGACTGACAGCTCCGCCTTCAGACATGGCCTGTACGAGTACTGTTGAGGAGATCAATCTCTCTGCTTCGGAGAATATGGATAATCTCTGTAAGTATCTTCTTTAAGTCTCATATGCAAAGATGCAGTGGTCTCATTGTGAACTCAATCTCTATCTTACAGCCTCACCAATACCTCAAGGTATGTATATACATGTCACTATCTCCCCTGGACTGTTTGTAATATGACAATACTGTGCACAGCACTGGCCAGTCTCCTTTCTTTCTTTCCCAGACTCGAATTCAATGAAGCCGTTCCTTTTGCTGATGCCGGCAATGAGGCTTTTGTCCAAGATCCCATGTCAATGCCACTTCAGTCTGATTCCCAGGAACAATTAGCCACTATGGGTACCTCAGAGGACAGAGAGCTGGTGCGCCAGCAATTGCCATCCTCCGGCTCAGAGGACCAGGCCGATGAAGTTCCGCAACTTGATGACTTTAAAGTTGAATACCACCCAAGCTGTGGGATTTCGGCATGCACCTATCAGTTTGACGAGTACCAGAGAGAATGACCAACAATTCCACCTCCGGCAAAGCTTCTTGAGTTTGTGAGCATGCCGTGGCATTTGTTTCGTTGTTATGATGACTTCGAGTTTGCTGAGGTCGTTCTTGAGGCTGGGATGAGTCAGCAGCAGATCAGTCGTTTGCTTGCGGTGGTGAAGCACATACAATCTGGCGGCTCAGACTTCTCTTTTGCTACACACAAAGACATTACTGCTGCTTGGCAAAGAGCCTCACAGCATCATGCTCAGGTATGCAGGGCTGCAGCCAGCTTTGTTGGTGCTCGCTGCTGATCTTTTATGTATTTAGTTCAGCAAGTATACTGTATCTGCCATGTACAATCAGCAGGAGCATTTGTTTGATGTTCATGCACAGCCTTTGTGGGAATGGGTTCTTAATCAGGTGAAAAGTCCCCTCCTCGCTTCCAACTTTCAGTGGGATGCACAGCGTCTCTACAAGCATAATGGAGAGTCCTGAGTGTGGTTTGTTGATGATCCATATACTGCAAGCCGAATGTGGGATGTACAGGTGCGTGAAGTTTTTATCATAGACATATATTTGTAATCTGGCATTGATATGGCATTCAGTTGGAGCTGCCACATGGCAGAAAACCTCTTGGTATAATTCTCTCAGCCGATAAGGCCAAGCTTTCAAGCTTTGGTACACAGAATGGATACCCAGTAATTGCACGAATTGCAAATCTGGATGTGGAGACACAAAATGGCAGAGGACCTGGTGGAGGGTGCATTGTGGGATTCCTTCCTATAGTACATACCATGTTCTTCTCACTTACGCAGCTTTATAAGCATTTAACAGGTGCATGAGAAAGCATTTGGCCACGGCAAGCCAGGATATGTGAATTTCAAGAATGTCATTTGGCATAAAGCATTCTACAAGGTCATCAAGACAGTCAAGAAGCTCTCACGTGTAGGCTTCTGGGCATAATGCAGCGATGAATTGACACGGTGGTTATTTCCATTTATTATTATTCTCTCCGCAGACTATGAAGAACAGTGGGTAATATTTTGCCTAACTCATACTATGATTACTAAACAAAATAGCAGATGCGTCATGGCACTCATTCGTAGCACCAATGGCAACTGCCCATGCCCTGTGTGTCTTGTACCAAAGGCCCAGCAAGCACAAGGTCACAATGTGCATCCAGTCCGAAAAGCAGCTGATGTACAGGTAATTTTTACTACGAAGCTAAAGCGTGGCCAGAAGAAGAAATTTCTCAAACAGCTGTCGCTCCGAAATGTTGAGGTACGCAAGCAATCCTTATTGGTGTTTTGCACCAGCTTATATCTGACCAATCACCTGTATATTGTGCAGAATGTCTTTTGGAAGCTTGCTCACTCGGATCTGCACAAGGCACTCTCTTTTGACCGACTTCATGCTTATCACTTAGGACTCTTTGGCAAACACCTCTGGCCAGAGTTAAAATTAGTGGTTGAAGGCTTGGATAGGAGTATCCGGGTGGCTATCAACAATCAGTAAGTGCGTGTATTTTAAATAATTGCTGATAGCTTAATTCCCTGAGCCAGATCAATGGTGTTCCCAATATGGCAGGGCCTATACCACTTTGCAAAAGGTGTCCTCTATATTGAGTTCTCTGATGGTTCAAAGTACGAAGACCTATCAAAGGTACGTGTTCATTCAGATTACCCTGCAACACATTCTCAAAACTTTCTTGTAGATTATTGTCTTTATTTCATTCTGGGCATTGACCGCAGAGACCAGTAGGCGCGGCTATGCGCTGTTGAAGCTCATTTGTCGGTATATTGAGTGTGATATGTATGCAAGCTTTGAGGTCCATACAACTGAAACTGTCGATGCCTATTGGCAGTGTATTCACCAGGTTTACAAGGCTCTTGAGGTACGTCACACTTGCCTTGCAATAAAGCAGGCCACTACTCACTGTTCTCCTATGTAGAAATATATTCCCCTTTGTGTTGGCGATAAAAAGCATAAAGACTGGAACTTTGCAAAGAACCATTCGCATATACACGCTCCCGAGGACATTCTTGCCAAAGGTGTCATGCGAAATTTCAGCACACAGGTCAGTGAGTCAATGCAAGGCGGCATACAAGATATATACCATGACCACTCAAATCAGAGAGACATGGAAGGACAGGTGTGTTATACCTCAGCTCTTTGCTTACTGTTCTCATTGTGGTTCCTCCTGTTACAGCTTGCAAAGGTTGACCACTGGTTTTTCTGTGCTTGCTCAATCTGAGATCGAATTAACGCGTATGATGATCTTACGGAAAGCATCTCAAGCATGAATGAAGACTCCCTTGACCCCAATACAGGAAAGCCATGAGTAGAGCGTTTCCAATTCAACCAGGTTTACGCTGGTGGTCGAGAGCGTCCAGCAACCCTCGAAGCAATAGAGCAGAGCCATAGAAGCAATCCAGCTTTCTGTGATTTTACCTCTCGTCTTAACACCTTCTTAACTGGCTGGTTTGCAGAACTGCCAGTAGAGGAGCCCCTGAGCATTTCCAGAGCTACTTCCAGATGCATCCAAGTGAAGCTAAAACCATCTGACAAGGTCAGATCATAGTACTTTTATTATTGTGCCAGTTGACCGACTGTCTGGCAGGTGATTGAGTGTTCTTATCTCAGGGTGGACTATGAGTCCAAAGTTACCTGGAAGACAGTCACCGACTATTTGCGATGCTCTCCGGACTTTTATAAGAAGCCACAGTACGATGGAGCCATTGTCGATGCCGGCGGCGGCAAATGCGTTATTGTCAAGCTGCATTTCACCTTTGTCATCGATTGTGGCAGCAAGCTATACCCTCTCGCGCTGGTGCAGGCTATGCAGATCCCTGGGTCCCCTCAAGCTCAGTGTAATGTTGACTATAACCTTGCCCTCTACCGTGTGAAGGCAAAGAGAGCTCCTGTCTTCATACCTCTGCAATCGATCATACACGGCGCACTTCTGTATTCTGATCCGCTGCGCACTGATGAGTACTTAGTTGTAGATACAATCGAGACTGGAGATATATTTTTGCGGCTGAAGGAGATGTTTTCTGACCAAGGATTAGCTTAGCTGATTGCTCTCGTGACTGATGTATGTGGTTTATGTTTATAGCCAGAAATTACATTTGTTTTGTATAGAATACGGCTGCTCAACAAGCTAATCAAGAGATAGAGGAGAGAAGCATTCACTGGTCACATCTTTTCTGAAAGCTTTGTGGTGTTGCCTCATTTTGGCAATAATGTGAGCGCTGGGCTCTTGACACAACCGTCGCATTCCGTGACCCGGCAACGCCAAAACAGCCATTCACGTCCTCGCGCTCCGACTCACCGCTCTCAATCGAGCCCACACGCGAGTCCTCCTTGTCGCTGCTCACTCTCAGACGCTTGCACGACAGTATATTTGTCACGCCGAACATACCCGCCGTGGGAGTCGCATCCGAGAACAGCCCCTCGTACTCGACGGACGACGGCAACGCCGGCTGGCTGACGACATACGAGCCCGTGAGGACGGATGTGTTGAGCGTCAGCAAGTGCGTTGGAAGGCTTGAGTACACCTGGTCGGGCGAGACGTACTGGAGGCTGATGTACTGGGGTGCCTCATCCAACGTCGAGGGGTACTGCAAGAGCAGGGAGCCATTAGTATAGACGGACTCGGGCGAGCCCAGCTGCTCGATCTGCGGACTGTGCGAAAAGCTGTGGACAACGGACGGGAGCTGGTTGTCTGCGTCTATGTCAGCAGGGCGGCACACGTAACAGACGCACAGGCGACTCACCATGGAGGGTGTACGCTGTCAGAGCCAGCTCTTGGCTGAGGCCACCGGCGCTGCCATCGTAGTAAGATGACATCTCCGGTGGCGAGAACTGCATCTCGGCTGCACGGTCGAAGGAGTTCTGGGTGTAGGCCGGTGCTGGGGCTCAAACTTTGCCGATGGTAGCTGCGAATAGCCCATCTGCCCTTCCTGAACATAGTGCATACCACGAGGGACAGAATTCTCCAGCGGATATGTCACGGCCACCGTAGCCGTGAAGGTGTAGTTGGGCTCAGAGAAATCTTGAGGGTGCTCCTGAACGTTCATGGGAGCAGTCAGGCTGCCTGAGCTTGAGGGCGAAGCCAACAAAGAGATGGACTCACCCTGAAAAACCCCGGCTGGCAAACAGCTGTAGTTGCAGTAGAACTGGCGGAGTGACAACGGATGCTGCGCAGACGAGCGTACAAAGGACAACGGCTGATTAATCGACGAGTTGGCAGGTACACCTGGTTGTACATCCCAGGGTAACTGGCTGTGCCACAAGATAATCGAGCCGGGGATGATGCGTTAATGTTCGAAGCGGCATCGAGCTCACACGTGCCTCGGCAGCTTAGTCAACTGCGCACGCACGGCTGCATTCATCCCTCCTCCATACTCTCGTTGGGCCCATCTCACTTGTTGCTTGCGACCGTGCCTGATTCTCCAACGACATGGCTTGCAGTCCCCTCTAGAAAGCAGACTGGGCATCTGGCCCAACTTGGCTCATTGCAGCATCTGTGCAGCTACCACCTCCCTCGAATCCCCCTGCGGTCCTCACCCAGACATTTCTCCCCCCAGCTCTCACTGTTGTCGGCACCTTTCCCCTCTCCGCCCTCAGCCATACCCAACTTTTTCACACCAGACCTCCCAGTCCTCTCTAGGAAAGGCAAGGAGCGTCAGGCTTCGCAGCCAACGGATATTGCTGAGAAACTCGTCGCTCTGCGCAGGAGGCAGGCCGGGTGTGTGTTTTCTCCTCTATTTCTTCCTGTACTCTCCTCACACTTGTTCTCTTTTTGCCCCCGCACCTCCCAGCCTGATCAAACCAAAGGAACGGACTGACCATTCCCCTGCACTCTCAACCTTGACAGCGAGGTCTCCAGGAAGCCCATTCTCGCTGTGGCGCATGCACGCGTCATCCACCATAAGCTCCAGCATTGTCGTCTCTCAGCCCTCTCTCCCGCACAGCGGCGCGCCCGACGAACAGGAATTTCCAGGAAGCTCAAGATCGTGCCTACTTCTCCACGGCACGGTCATGCCAGATGTCGTAAAGAAAAGGTTAGGATAAGAAAAGTAAGTAAAAAATAAAAATGAGGTTTGATATAAAGAAGATTCTAGGAGAAATCCTAGAAGGCTACTTTTTAATAAAAGAGAATGGAGTTTGGTCTGTTTTAAACTAAAAGCAAAAAGGGTATAGTATGGAATACTTAGATTTGGTTTTCCCAATCTTTTCTTTCCAGGGTTCACTGGGTTAGCCTTTCAACCAAGCTATCCTGGTGTTCGTGGGGGACTAATTCAAAGACCACCTACTAATCTGCTTAAGTACTCTAAAGCCTCGCTTGCCTGTTTACAAGGAACTTTTTAAGGAATCTTAGAAGATGGGCTGTAAGGAGGTTTGGTTAGTAGCTTAAAGACTAGCTACTTGGGTTAGTAGAATAGAGTTTTTAGATAAGTAAGATAAGAGGGTAACAAAGACAACTTAATGTCTTGGTTAACTTAGTAAGCTTTGGCTAGTAAGGACAATTTAATGTCCTTAGAGGATTTGTATAACTTGAAGCAGTCTGAAGCTTCCAATTTAGAGTTGAAGATCAAGAATAGATTTAATCTCTTTACTGCTAGTCTAATTACTGTAAGCTCTACAGGAGACGTACCACAGTCTCAAATAATGACGCCACTAGCTCTCGCAGTCTAGGGTTAGTCAAATAGTGAACTCGTGCACTATACCAAGGGCGTTTCCCTTCAGGTTATTTGAAAGTCAGAGGCTCTACTGTGCTTAAGGAATTTCCTAGGCTTTAAAGAAAGGAGTCTATTCTCTGAGAGCTAAAGAGCTTAGGGGATTAACTGCAGGTTTGCTGCTAGCTAAATCCTTGAGAGTGTGTGTGGTGCTTGGTGGGTTGGTGTGTTCATTTCTCTCAGAGAACCTCTCCTATTTATACCTTTCAGCCTGTTGTTCCTTAGCCAATAGCAAAACTGGCTCTTCTATTCTACTGTAATTACTAAGCTACTTCTACTTTTATTAATAAGCATTTTGTCTGTATTAGTCAGCCTTCTGTCTGTTTTACTAATGTATTGGTAAGCTATTACTAATGTTTGTTAGAGTATTACTATATTTTGGTAATTCATAGCTGTTGAGCATAGACCTTTACTAAGCATAGTTTCTAGATTACTAAGAAGCTGAGTCATATTATTAGTCATTGATTCACTTTTAGTAAGCTTAAGTGTCTATGCTTACTTTGCAGCTCTGAGTAAGCAGTTTCTTTTTGATTTGAATACCTATTATTCCTTTAGTTTTCCTATACTTATAATTATGGTGCATGACAACGTGGCGAACACAGCAGCCTGCGTGGTAGCGGCAAACTGTACAACCCTCATGCCAATCTGCCACGATGGCAAATTGTGACAGCCGAGCCAGATGCAATGTCAGAAGCAGCATCCAGCTTGTATGCACCTCGGCAGCCCCCTCAGCCGTCGCGATCCCATCATCACGCGCAACCCAGCCGAGCCGGCAGCAAGCCTCCGCGGCTTTTCGACCCAAGAAAAGACAACCAGCATCACTTTGGCGTCATGGCCCGCCCACAACCCAATGGCGGCACTGCTCCGACACCCAACGGTTGTCCTGCACCCACACCAAAGTCCTCCGGAGACTGGATGTCTGCCTCTTCTACTTCTTCATATGCTCATTCAACAATTTCCTCCAATTTCACACTCAACACCACAACAACAGAGTCCTCGGTGAGCTTGGCACTGTTCAATAACAGGCAACGCTCAGAAGACAGCGCAGCATTGTCCAACGTGCTCTTGTCCCAACTAAAATTGTACCAGAAAATTGTGACGCTCGAAGCAAAGCTCCAGTTGGATCATGATGTGGACATGCTGGATGACACTTACAAAGATTCACACCAGATAGGCCTGCTGCAGAAGGGCCAACCTGCAAACACCAGGACGAAGCAGGAAGAGAAGGCGGAACAGGAGCGCTACCACAGGACTGTCCAAGACCACAAGGAGTACACTTGTTTTTATTGTGCTCTCACCTCAATCACTGACCATTATCGCAATGCTAGGCTTGCCAACGTCATCCACCAGCTCCTTTGTGTAACACTCTCGCCCAATGTCCCAGTCTTGCTCCGCAATATTCCTATCAAATACAACCTGGTCACGCGCCTCTGGTTGCATGCGTTCTATCGCCTGCTCGAGTCGCTTCGGCGAGCGGCGATTTTGTCTGCCCATCTGGACATTGCACTTGAAAACCTGGTGGTGAGTCTGATCACTAGACTTGTCATATGCAGAAACTAAACTGGTGCTTAGGAATTCATTTACTACACCTACTCATTCTACACAGGCCTCATGGACAAGCAGCACCTGGTCCATCTCCGCAGCAACTGGACTGAACACCTGAGAGACATCACTGGCTATCGCATCACCGCCACCGCTTTGCTTGACAACCAGGCTGTGCCCAAGATCCTGCTGGCGAAAGCCATAATTCAAGCTGCACTTTCAGGCAATCATCTTTCCACTAGCCTGAACACACCGGAAGCATCAGAGCTCTCAAACAAAAACTTTGCATCTGCCCACGGTTCTCCTGCTTCTGTGGTGTGCATCGACGACTCGCCCCCACCATCTGTTGGCAAATTTGCACAAGCGCCGAGCATTGCATGCATGATGGAGCTCAAACCTGAGGAGTGCTGGCAGCAGATATCAAGAGAGCGGCATGCCAAGGGTCCGGCAGGGTGCACCACCACCTCGGTGCCCTCAGTCGGGACCATGAGGCGGGTGAGAAGGAAGAGCTGCGTGCGGTCTACCATTTTGTAAAGAGATCAGTCTGCTTCTGCAAACCTGTGTCATCCTATTGGCTGACACACACGTAGCATGATTGCGCTCCATCCGTTCTCGACCTCGCGGGAAGCAGTGCTTCTCCTGTGGTCGCAAGTTGCTCAATCGCGCCGCCAAGCATCTGACGCGAGTCTCACTGACCTCTTCGTGCTCCTTCCCGGCATGATCCCCACCGATATCCAGCTCAACAACTTCAAGGGTGTTCTGGTGCAGTTTGAGGAAGAGTTCCAGATCGAAGGTGAGTCTTCAGTCCCAAGCTCTCACGCACCCAATTCACACGTAGCGCATGCCACCATGTTGTATCGCATCTATTTCTGGCCAGGGCTTGGGATCACCATACTCACTTAGGGTTCGCAGGTGACGAGGTCGAGGAGCGCGAATGAATCATGATGGCCATAGTCAACATCAGCGAGATGCTCGAGTACGGTCGCTCGACCGCGTTCTTGCGTCGCGTGTCTGGCATCATGGGCCGCGACACAATCTCAGGTCTGAGCGCAAGCCCCATCCTGAATGGCAGAGTCAAGGTCACCAAGAGGCCGGAGAACGAGGAGAGGTAGGTAGAAGCTGACGACGAGGACGACGAGGATGACTCAACTGGAATCAATGGCCTGTATGCCATGGTGATTAGCCAAGATTCACTCACCTTGTCTGAGGCAGACGCCGCGCCCCCCAAGCCCGAGCTGCCAACGGGCCTGTAAATTGCCCTGCAGCTGACCCTCACCATGCTCATCTACATTTTTTGGAGGCCTAACTTCCCTCGCACCTCCGCAGTCATACGCCCGATCCCCAACCCGTACATCACGATTACCTTCACCTTCTTGGCTATGACCCTCGAGAATAAGAGCACCAAGTGAGCATCAATGCGCGTCATCCCCTGGACGCTGCTCGCCGTCTTCCTCTCCTCAGAGATACCCCACAAGGTGATGCACAAAAATTAGCCAAAAGACACCGTCCTGCTCCTGAGCGACACATACCTGCTTCCAGAGGACTGGTGCATGTGCAGCTTCTGGGACAAGGCAACATGCAGCGAGAAGTCACTCGAGAGCGAGGCCCTTGATAATATCACGCAGGCCGCAGACGCACAAGACGGTGTCATCGAGGATGATGCTGAGAACGACGAGCAAGCAAAGCTCTGCAAAGCCCCAGTGCACAGAGGTCTTAGCCCGCTGGATTTGTGTCGCGTGCGCGGCGGTCAAGATGTCAAAAGTTGTCCCCGGCTTCACCTACCGCCCACCGGTCACACAGAGCAGGCATGGTGAGTGGAGCATTGAGAGCTGGCTCACTGATCGCATCACCTGTTGGCAAGAGGACGCACGGTTCGAGAAGCCTGAGGAGGCATGGCTCGAAAAGCTTGAGAAGCCGTGCCAGCTGATGGGCACGCGCTGGGACAATGACAGACGAGATGGAGGTCGATGAAGACGACTGCATGAACAGCATTGAGTTCAAGAGCAGCAGAGAGGAGGTCTCTGATCCATTTTTTTAATTTTGCTGACAGTGCTCAACCAGGAGTGCCTCCAATACCTGACTTTGCTCATACAGAAGGAGCACTCGGAAGCCAAGTTCCAACATCATGAATGTGGTCGCAAGGCAGCGCGCATCCAAATGGTTCCTAGGTACGCCACACTCGCTCTCAACTTGAATGTCCTGCCTTCATCTCAATCTGCGGCGCACGCATAGCGGCGTGGATGTTAAAACCCTGTTTTGCAATGCAGTGGATACCTCAATTATGCGGTGTGAGTGCTTGATTAGAGTCTTAATATTCTGAGCAAGCAAGGTCACAATGCTGACCTCAAGGATAATATGTACATACAACATGTATCCTTATGAATGATGATATCAAATAATTGCAGCTTGGCAAGTGCATCACAGGCTCAGTGTACAGGAGATGCACACATGACTTATCAGCAAGGTGGCTCTGAGTGGCACTCAGCTCTTCTTATTGAGTCATTGTGCACATGCGTAGCATCAAAGTTCATATAACTACAGCCCTTGTATGCATAAAGCACAGAGAAAATCAATTCAGACAGGGGTGCGAAGGTTGACAGCAGCATTCTCAGTTCAGCCACTGTCTCTCTTTCATACATTTTAATATAAATTAGATACATGCGGCTGAATCATGGTATGAACTTGAAAGTGGAGACTAGGCTGATGACAACAAAAGCGGGCAAGGCATAATTTAAGCATTCAGGGACTGCTATATTATCCTGTCATTTTGTTCATTGTTACCTCACCGCCTCCAATTTCCTCTGCTGAGACAAAGCTGCGCTCTCACCTAGCTCACAGTACCACATTTTCCAACAGCCTAAGTATGGTTTATCATTTGTAGTGCTTTTATCTGTTATTGACTTACTTCGAGCATCTAGTACCTAACGTGGCGTGGATACACTATGTCTGACCTGACGGATGGTCTCCAGGAGCTTTTGGAGAGACACAGAAATACCTGCATTTCAGAGAATGCGATGGTGCAAGAGTATAGAGATGTTATTTTATTTTATTTTGCCTTACTTTGTAAACTTGCTGACATGATGTCGTTGCTTTTAGGCACTCTGTTCGCGCGATGAAGACGCCGAGCTTATGCGAGTGAAACTTGGGGAGCTGCTCAATTACATTGAAGATCTCAAGGACGAGATTCTGCAGCTGAAAAGCAAAAAGAAAAGCTCGAAAGCTGCAAGGTCAGACGCATCCGCCCCTGTTGTCATGCTAAATCAGAGAATTATAGAAGTGCACGCGAGAATGTACACTGAGATGTACAGTCTATGGATCATGACCACCGCACTCAGCACTCCTATCCAGAACTTCGACCCCAGCTGCAATTTGTTCAGACCCAGTCGCTTTGCCGAGGAAGCTCTGCAAGCCGAGACAGAACAAATTCATCTGTTATTTCACCGTATGCCTGCTGATGCCAACGGCAGCAATGAGAAGCGAAATTCGATTATGGCCCTCATTGGTCAATCACCTGCCTTCGAGGAACTGGTATGTCAATCTCAGTCTTCTCTCTCTGCCGCATGTTGTTATACCAGATACTGACAATCATGCTACGCCATAGTTCACGACCACGGCTAACAGTCATTGCTATAGCTGGAACAACAAGATAGGAAAGGCAATGCTTTCGATGCCGATTGAAGGTATCTGCAAAGAGGCTTGGACGGATCAGAATAAGATGGCCAATGATCCCATTGCACAATGGCTGCGTGGAGACATAAACAACGATTTCTCCCCAGTCTTATTCCATTCTGATCGTATTAGTGAGGTAGATGGATTATTCAATAGCGATGCACTGGCTAAGGTGAGCTCAGGACCTATATACTTCAACACAATTTTAATCACACTTCAGTGGGCAAGGTTCTCCACTTTTGGACAGACCTCAATTTCTCGTAGTTCTGCCGGTAATGCTGGGGCTTTAAAATGGGGCTGGAACTGGATTACGCCACAATATATAGCATCCATTGCCGTACTAGTATGTTATTCAATGCTTAATGGGACGTGACTCTAATAAGCTTAATTCAGGCTGTCTTCCGACTAACCGGAGATGCCACGCTCAGCATCACGGGTGAACTGTCGAAGCGCAAGTACTAGGAGATGTGAAGTACAATCTTCGAGTACCTCGTCACTGAGTGGGATAATATGCTACCGGCACGGTGCCTTTGGCAGACAACTGTCTTCCAGGGCGTGCCTGGTGCAGATGCGCATCTACCACCACAATCAGATGGGCGCAGTTCTCCTGACCTCGAGGAGAATTCCAGATTTGGCGGAAACTCTGAATTTTGTCGCAACTACAATCGGTACTTATCACAGGGCAGGAGCAGCATACAGGATGCCGAAATGTTTTCAAGTAACCCTCCGCTGTGTACGCCTGCATTAATATCACCTATTATTTATACTGATAATTCTCTTATTCAGAAGGTCCGAGCCCAGCTCTAGCCCCATCTTCCCATGTGACTGCGACCCCAGCTTTTCATATGTCTCCGAGTCCGGCTTCCTATCCACGCTCACTTACACCCTTATCAGCCATGTCGACGATCAGCCAGAATGTGCCTCAAGGTGCGGCCACCTCTTAGCTCAGAAGTGCACCAGCATCTGCCGCCGCAGGTGCTGCATCTGGATGACGTGCACTCTCAACTGTTGCAGCTTCTCATCTATTGGCGGCACTTAGTCTGGATGGAGACGAGGATGGAGATGACCCCAGCATGGCTGGCCATGTCGAGCCTGGTGCACCATTACCCGAGCATGCCACTCTGGCCGAGGAACGTGCAGCTGTGCAGATCAGGCCTCAAGTACCCACCGCTCTACATGCCAGTCCCGCAGCATCACAGAGGCCCAGGCGGTCACTGATGCAAATGATGGTGGGGTAGCTCTGGAACTGCACGTGGGAAGGGAACTAAAGGTCGCGGCCATGGCAGCCCAGGCCGCAGTAGCCGTGGTGTTCGTGGTAATCGCGGAGCGTAGTTGCATCTGGCGACATGGCGCACTATGTACATACTGGGTCTAGTCATTCATTGCTCTTTTAAGGCTGCTCAGCACTCATTAGTGAACGAAGGCTGCTTCTATGGCATCTGAGCGGTGAGCAGTGAGATCACAAAACAGCTGCTGATGCAAGGCAATGGACAGCCCTTCGTTTAGCCACATATATCCAATGATAAGGATGGCCTCACATGGCGCAGCGCAGTCAAGGGCTTACAAGGGGCTGCAAGGCACTAGAATGGCACTCATATAGATTTGAGGATAAATCCATATGCAGGGTCATATAGTGTAGTCGTTTTAACGTCCAGCAATTTCATTAGCGCTTATGAAAGGTACTGAGTTTGAACCCCTTGTGTAGCAGCAGTATATATAGTAAACTAAGTGTAGAGCCTTGCAAACAAATAACAAATAAGAGTGATACAATAAGTAAGTAGAAATGAGATAAGAGCCCCAGCCAAAGTGACTAAGGAAGTAATAACTTAAGAGAAGTGAATCACAAGTAAGTAGAGTAAGTAGAGTAAGTAGAGAGATAGGGAGAATAAGTAGAGTGAGTAAATAGAGAGATAATTAAGTACAGACACGGTGAACATGTTGTTTGAAGGTTTGCAGGGTGCTTGAAAGCGCTTAGGTGACTTGGCAGCGGTGTCAAGCACTATCAAGGATCATCCTAACTAGGTAGATAGTCACTATCTTCAAAGCCATATCGGGATCTTCTCTGATCTGTGAACGGCTTGTGATAATTTCCTTCCCCTTGAGACTGGCACCCTCCTTGGCGCCTTGAAAGCGCCTCAAGGCCCTATTAACGCTCAAACCGTTTTTGGGACATACTGTGGATTAGGCGCTGGATTAGGCGCGAATCCACGGTCTCTGCTATCGGCCACGTGCTATTAATCAGGGTCTTGAGTTCTCTACTATGGTATTCGCAGAGTGAACTCACCATGAACAACGAGTCGCTTGCACAGGTGAGTGCACCACCTTGAGTCGGATATAATGATGTCGACGCTCGGGCTGAGTCTATGTCTTATAGGTTCTTGCCCGGGGAGAAGAATCTCAGGAAACTCGCCTATCTTGGCAGTGCACCAAGTGTAACCGTATCTTTCTTCAGAAGAATATTGCGCGGTTGCATCTTCGCGTCAGACACAATCTCAAGCCATCTGCAAGTTCTCGTGCTGAGGTGTATCTTGACATCCATTAGACGTGATTGCGCTGTTGAATCATGTGCCATCCAGGCAGTTGAACGCTCCATCGTACCTTTGCCTCGCACTACAGTGTACGGTGTGTATGAGGTATGTTTTGTGTTTGTTGTATGCCGTCCAGAGCATTAAAAAGCATATCAAAGCGTACCACTGGCATTCTAGCAGGAAGAGCGTATGCCCTAGGCAGTTTGCAGGAGGACGCCGCTGGCAGAAGGTATGTCGCATGATTTTGATGTCTACCTGTATTCCTATCGTCCACAGCTACCAGGTTCTAGAAGGCCTTATCGATGATCGCGATGATCCATCTCTGTCTCCTCTTATCAACTACCTCATCCATGCTGCACGGCATCGCCATCCAATATTGAATGTAGGCCACCTCGTCTACCATTTACTGGCACGCTAACTTGACTTTCTTAGTCCGCGTCTACACTGGGCGGCGCTGATCCAGAACTCATGTCTGCGCTGACCAGTGACGAGGAGCACATCGTTGGGCTCCTTAGGACCATGCCGGATACAGACAAGAGCAGCATTGTGGGCCTCCGCGGCCTCCCTGCAGCCGACCTATTGAACCTTCTCGATCTGGTATGTTTCTCTCGAGATGCTGTGCGGAGCCACCTGAAGAGCAAGGCAACCCAGATCCTGCATCCTAAATCGCCAGCTGCTTCCGATATTTTTCCATCCAAGGGGAGCCTGTCCGGACATGGCCCAAGATTAGAACGCTCGTTGCGGCGTGCATTCGTGCGGCTGTGCGAATCATCTCTCCAGCTTCCACACAGGTTGTGGCTATCAGGGGTATACTTGAGAGATCGCCAACCCATAGCTGGGGGGTCGTACGGAGAAATCTATCAGGGCAAGTATGGTGGAAAGGCCGTAGCTCTGAAATCACTCCGCGTCTTTCGAAGCCGCGAAGATGACGCAAAGAGCCGAAAGGTGTTTGGATTTTCAGGCAATCAATACGGTATGTCACTGACAGCTTGGATGTTCCTTACAGGCATTTTACAGAGAGGTCGCACTCGCTCGCGGCACAGATCACAGACATGTCTGTCAGATCATAGGCGTTGATCGAGAGTCTTTCACGAGCCTGAGCGTGGTGCTACCGTGGATGAGTTATGGAAATATCCTGCAATATATGGCAAAAGTCGGGTGGTTCGCTCAGGACGCTATTCGCTTGGTTAGTCTATCTCTGGCATTTGTGGTAGCCTGAGAGCGCCACTCACTGTCTCATCAGATTTATCAGGTGGTTTCGGGATTGGCATATCTACATGGGAAGGGTATCGTCCATGGAGACCTCCATGTCGTACGTTGGTTCGATGACTATGTCAGCTGAGTCTGGCTGAGAAATATATTACTTAGAGGAATATTCTCGTAGATGTGGCCAGAGACGTTCGTCTGGCTGACTTTGGGCTCTCCAACTTCTCAGATGCCGCATTAAGTTGTAGCTCAGCGCAGCCAGGTGCAACACGCTGCATGGCACCCGAGATCTTTGACCCGGATCGCTTTCGGCTTCCACGCGCACAGCACACACCTGCAAGCGACATGTATTCGTTTGGTCAGACAACATGGCAGGTAGGTATATAGATCAGCTTAGTCGTGATCTGCTCTGATATTCTTTCGCCAGATATTTACCGGAAAATTACCCTTCCCTGACATGAACAATTATCAAGCAATGCTGTCCATCCTCGACGGCAAGTGCCAGGAACGCTCGCTATCTGGTAGAGATGTTCCTAACACTTTGTGGGACGTTATGCTGGCGTGCTGGCGCTTTGAGCCGTCTCGGCGTGCTGATGCTCTTACGGTGCAACGCCAGCTCGAGGGTGTCGATCTTTCTGGCTATGTCGAGCCACTCCCACCTTCAAATCCCGGCGTCAGCACATCTACAGACTCACTACCATCTTCTGAATCAGCTCCTACTCCCCTCGATGCAGCAGTGTTCAATAAGTCATTGCCACCTCCACCCACCGAGGATTCTGCCGCATCGACTGCCGGCGAGCCTCCGCTATCGCCTTTGCTAGTACTAACAGTTTCAAACCTCCCTATGCCAGGCCGTAGCTCAACATGGCGTCATCCAAGCGGCGATGGCGTCATCCAAGTAAACAGTAAGGATGCCGATTATACGCCCCCCAGTACACCGGAGGAAATAGATGTCGCCGCCAATGGATCATGTAACAAGGAATTGTCGCAGGAGTATTGGCGTCTCGAACCATCTAAGAGTGCCGATGCTCTCACAACGCAATCCCAGCTTGAGGCTGGCGACCCATCTTCACCTCCTGCTCCCGACACCGACATATCTGCTGACTCCTCGCCGTCATCTGAGTTGACACCTACTCCACCCGGTACCAAAGGGTTTAGCAAGGAATTGCCGCCTCTGCCCGCCGCGAATTCTGCTACATCTACTGCTGACAGACTTCAAGTTTCGTCGACTCCATCGACCTCGCGAAGGATATCCATTTCCCATATGCCTGATCACAGTTTGACATGGCCTCCTTTGACACCCAATGATTCAACCGTAGGCCTTTCTACTCCGCCGATGACATACATTTTCCATGTGCCAGACTACATTCCCGCGCGACCTTCGAGTTCCGTACCCCAGGGTCACTCGCCCTTACTAGTCGATGCTGCAGTAGCTCGCTCGACCGAGACTTGGTCGCAGGACCTTCGTGGCTTATTTGAGCACGCTAAAGACTACTACCCTAACGTTGTATGGAGGATCGCTGACGGCTCCATAGCGAAGGTATGGGGTCATTCTGGTAAGCTATTACTCATCCATTTCCGCCGTATGCGTGCTGACTAGTCTCGTCTTGTAGCTATTGTCTGGGCTCGGGTACCGTTGGCTCTACAGGAGAGATATTTTCCGTGGATATTACCTTCAACACCGACTGCCTCCCCTGTGCGGATCAATATAACTGGAAATAAGGTATCCTTGGGCGAGTTCAACTTTCTTTACACCGGGCGCTGCTAGGGGGACGCATTCGAACGCCTGTTTCACAACAAGTATCGCGGCATCACGCATATAGAAGGGGATCTGAGAGACATGCTGCGACAAGATCTCCTCTCCATGTGGCGTTGCCATCTCCACTCGGATATTCGTATCGCTATCGTTGCAACAGGTTTCCCTGACAGCTCAGAGAAACAAACTGACACTGTTATGCTTCCTGCGCACCGATTCATGCTTGCGTCTCGATCGTCCTACTTCCACGAGCAGCTTCGGAAGATTGAACGGGTATCCGGCGAATTTACACTCAACCTGCCATCGCCGCCATTCACGTCGCTCTCCATTTATTTTATTCTCGGATGGATCTACACCGGCACACTAGCCTTTTCGGATCAGCAATGGGATCTCGCCATTGCATTCGATATTATGCGATGTGCGATGTATCTACATATCGATGCTCTGTATGACGAAATCCAAGCGCGCGTCGTGATGGATATGATGCACGGGTTCTTCTATCCCTTCCTCCTCTTCAGCGAATACGACAGTATCACCGGCAATGCATGGGGGGCGGTCGGATGCAAGTGTATCCCGTGTATGCAACGCGCACCCCGCATCCTCGATTTCTCCCTGGAGGACGATGTGAAGAATTCATATCTCGAACGCGGTGCGCGCCGTGCCCTCACTGCATATTTCGGCGAGGGATGGTGTACCACGGAGTTTGTACACTTGTCGCCGGAAACTCGTCTGTCTATCCTTGAAGAGCTCACGAAGCATATGACACCGCTTAACGTGTTTCCGCTCCTGTACTCCTTCCACGCCGGCATCAAGAAAATCGAGGGGGTCGAGGAACCTTGGGCAGATGTTTCGCGGGAATTGCTGCTTACTGCCGCTAGTAAAATCAGTCAAGTCCTTTGTGACCAGTCGGCAGAGTGCTTCCAGCAGGAGAAGTGGCTTGACCTCATGGATGCATACGGTGAAGATGTGGAACGCGACAAGAAGCTGGGACAGATCACAAGTGCCATCCGACGCGGGCTGAATGACTCAAATGCTTCAAAGCTCTACCAAGTAAGTAATAAACGGCCTCAAGCTTCAAAGCCCAAGGAGCCATATGGCTCAACGTCTGTTAGACTCTAACACAGTCGATGCTGTCACACCCTGGTGCGACCCCGTACGTCCGGACGCAAGTCGAGCAAACCGCTGAGGGTATACTAGGCTGGTTAGAAAATCGGGAACTTGAAGGCTGCTCCGACATCTTGCAGGGTTTGCTCTCTCCTCAAGTCATCTGGCAAGCGACTGAATGCATTGCGTGCAGGAGTCGATACAAGTGACGAAGAACTATTCCACCTTCTGAACCAATCTTTTGCGGTAAAAAACAATAAGGCGCGTCGGCGCTTCGGGCGTAGTAAAGTCTCTCGTGAAGACGCTAAGATCCCATGAAGCAAACCCATGTTGCGGACAGTGATCTTGAGATATGATATATATATATATGAACTGAGGGATATAATTTAACCGGAGGCAGTATTAGCACTGATGCTTTCTAGACAGAAAGCTCTCCGTACCGACGTGACTGTCTAAGGATCGAGATACCACACAGATGGAGTATTTCGGCCAAATGCAACGTCAGCGTGCATGAAGAGCACGATATTTCGAGCGAACAAAGATACCAACGACTTTCAACTGGGCCTATATACCCTTCGAGTGTCTTCTTATCTTCATTGTCTTCGTTACTACTCCGGCAGACCGCAATTGTCAACAACACTCCGGGCTCACTACGACAGCACCCGTCGCAGCCCAACAAAGCTTTCTAACAGACGTGAGGGCACCAAGATATAGAATGTCTTCATGCCGGGAGTGTGCACCATGAATCCTGCCGAAGCGCAAATGACGAAATGCACGCCCGGCTTAGGCTCCATACCAGCCACCCCTGACCAGGACGGCTGGAAGTAGGGTCGACCGGGCCGCGCTGTTGATTTGCAACATGCGACACTGATACGGGAGGCCTTGTAGACAATACGTGCGCCGAGTGAGCCCACCGCTTCGACTGGTACTCCCAGCGACAGCCGAAAAAGGCGGCGACCGCAGAAGAGAAACGTTGAAAGAACATATGCGAATTGACACCGTGCCGAGCGCCTGCGTGCAGGACGCTCACTGGGCGATAGTACTCACAACTCATATGCTAGCGGAAAGTAGCAAAGGAAACGTGCCGAGCGAGCCGTTCCCATTGACGCGCATTCTCAGGGAAATCCAGTAGAGAGAGAGAGATGCAGTTCTCGATGTGACTGCGGACCTATCGAAGCATATGAGACAGACAGATAGACGACACAAAACGATGGAACCAAAGAGCAAGAACGACGACCAAGCGAGAGAATTCGTCGTCGATGGCACGAATTGGACGCTCGAGCGGGATCTTGACAGCTGAACGGTACACATGCATCATAGGCGTCGCTCGTGGTCATCGTGGTGTGCGAGCGGCCACCGAGCTGCGGCTTATAGTAAGTAGGCTTGGAATACGCCTGGCAAGCGCAGAAATGTCAGGCAACAGTACATTAGAGCTATTGCAGGCTGTTGCGCAGATGGTGCCTTCCCCTTCTCGCCCTGTTCCTCGAATCGTGGCTCGAAATCAAACAGCAGGATAGCGGGCGGTAGAGATGGGTTCGAAGGGATGGGCGAAGACGGCCGTCGCTGACCCGCAGCACCGGATAAAGTCCAAGGTTTATTTCGGATTGTGGAGGATGGTTGCGAAAGGAAGCAGCGCATTGACGTCCCGGAGAGTCATTGCTTCGTGAACGGCTCCGAGAGACGGAGCTCGTCGAACCGGTTAGGCAGACAGTCATCAAGGAGGCCGTGGGAACGAGTCGTATAATTGCGCGTGTTTCTACCCAATATGTCATTCACGATCAGCAAGTGTGCACGGACAGCACTAGCCTGTCAGTCTTAAGTTAGCCCAACAACTCGAGATGCGTGTATCCATCATGCCGAAGCTCGACTCGGACGACGACCCGACTGCCGCGGCTCAGCCAGGACAGCGCGACCTGGTGCACGCATAAAGTCATTCAGCCCATCGTTGTCGACGACTTGCACGTCATGCCACTAGACACAAGCTCCGGGTCTAGATACAGGCGTTCGATATTCGGCGAAACTGAGACAACGCGCAAGAGTTTCCGGCCGCACCTGCTCTCGAGCCCCAAGGTGAAAATCTCTTCCTCGTTGAAGGTCCAACGCGTTGGTCACCGTGTGTGCCTTCTTTTGAAGCGTGACAAAGGTGGAGAACAGCAGTTGTGCGACCTTGAGCAGGCGCTTGAGACGAGCAGGCAGCCGAGACGTATTCGTGACTGACAGAGATGTGCACTGCTGCGTCGTTCTTGGGAAATGCAGGAAAATCCATGAGAGATGACGAAACAATAGGTCAGGATCCTACTTAAGATTACGTCGGAGAACAGGGCCTCGTGTATATCCGCGCTGATTGGACGCTGGCAGGTATACGGTATCTGCAGCGAAACAACCGTGGAGCTGTGCCTATACCCAAGATGCGACCGGCCGGTGTCTAAACAGAGCTTACCCCGAAGGTGAAACCGCTGAAGAATACGTTGATAAACTTCAGCCGGAGATAATGGGGGTTATTCACGACTCTCCTGTGATGCCCAGCTGTGGCAACTCCGGCCCATATACCACGCATCTACTAAGACAAGAATGCAAAGCGAAGCGCGAGTCCCATACACAGGCCGAGTATGCTGGGTAGACGCAGCTGTCCGAGGTCGGGGTGCAGGGAAGGACACGTCTTGGCGTCTACTTATTAGAACAACCTTAGTCGCTTACGTCAGCCTACGTCAGCTCACGCGTGTGAGATTTCGTCTTGTTTCCGAATTCCAACCACCGTGTCGGTGGAGTCGAACTATCGCGCGTAGTAAGCAATCGTACTTATGCAATATGCAGTATAGATAAAATCCAATAGCGTCTTGGGCGGATACGCTGCCATGTCCGCCTGTGGACCATGTATGCACCGTTATGACTAGGTGAGACGAGTTGTGCTCCTGCTTCGACTCCAGGGCGACGCCGAATAGTTCATATAAAATTGACTATTCAGGCCATAAGCTTTTAATATTCTCGTCCGAGCAGACTCAGCAGAGCAACGAGAAGTGCTGCGCGCGCTGCGCTCCTGCGATAAGGGGGCAAATGAGGCGTTTGTGCTGCCTTATCCACTAATATTTTCGCATGCAAAGCAGCGGTACTTCACCCACTAGAGGCATATTTCTTGGCCGTAACCATCATCTCCAGCTCGCAGCCCATGCCGTAGCCTCCGCGTCTATGCGCATGTGTCATAACATAGAACCACCCGTTCGACGTCTGCAGATCCAGCTCAAGTTGTGGCAGGGCACGGCATCATCTGTGGGACTTTCAAGGTCTGTACGACCTCCTGTGTTTTCATACTTGACATACAAATGAAGAGACTCTCCCAGAGTTAGAGTGGGAACCCGGCGAGTTTATCATTGCACCACATCAAGTGCATGTCCAATTGTCCACTAAAGTCGGCAGATGACCCCTTAATCAATGGAAACCGTGATGCCCATCTTTCTGACCTCGTGAGACACTGATACCTATTCGTAAGGTTATGATTGCTATCTGTTTTTATATTGACAACTCCGGTGTTCGCAACAGTATAATCCTAACAAGCTCCGACCCCCAGCAGCCAAGAATTCAGCTTGCAGTCGAAGATAGAGCTTTCCGACTCCCGGAAGTCATGTCTTCCGGTGGCAGCGGCTCCCTGTCCACTTTGCGTGCAATGTATGGCGCGACACTAGTAGGGACTTTTGTAGGTGTCTTGTACGTAGTCTTCTTTGTTCTCAGGTAGTCCACAGCTGACATTGCCACAGTCTGTCGGGAATCGTCTCTATGCAGGTGTACATGTACAGTCGCGTGTACTCGAAGGACCACATCGGGATAAAATGCATGGTAAGTCCTTACTCATGCTCTTGTGCGTATCTCACCCGCTCCACGCTTAGGTTGCTCTGGTCTGGTGCGTTCAAGTCTTCCGAGGCTTAATAATGTATATAACGGTTCCTATAGGGCTATGGACTTGCTACACACCTGCTTGATCTGCGTGGCAAGCTGGATGGACCTGGTCGAATACTTTGGGGAATGGGACCATCTGGATTGGATTACTTGGTGCGTTTGGCTTGCAGATTTGTTTATTGATTGTGCTCATTCCTCCGGACTGCTCATAGGAGTGTTGGAGCTTCAGTTGCGCTGACCGTGCGTTCCTCTCAGCGTCTTACTTCTCCGCGCCTCACGGACTGCATTAGGCCCTCGTTACCTTTCTTGTGCACTGGTAAGTTTCGTTTTTGCGCAACGGATGTGCGATGAAGGCTAACGTCACTACGCTAGTTTTTTTATTCATCGAATATATATAAGTGAGCGCCTTTCCGTGACCTTGATTTCTCGCCGCCTGACTCCACTTGCTCGCAGTAAGCAACAGGAACTTGTACTTGACTGTCCCACTCGTGCGTTTCTCGTCCTACTTCAACATCCCGACTGATTGTGTGTGACAGGCCGTATTAGCTCTATTCCGTTTGGGTCAGTTGTCATCCGTCTCTGGTGCTATCAATTCCCTGACTTTCTGTTTTCCCAGCGGCAGCCACAGGTGAGAGACTACAGACATCGCCAAGTGATTACCACTCATCTACGGCCCTCAGCGTCGACGTCAGAGATGTAAGCGCGAAAGCGCAGCAAAGACGCTCTACTGACAGTTACGGTTGCTAAGGATAAGGCTGTCGAGCTATTCAGGATTTGTGAAGAGATACGGCGTAAGTGAGAGACTCCAAGTTGGTCCAGACTTCTGATAGGGCCTTAGTATATCTTTACCATGGGTCTTAGCTCTGCGGTTGCCCTGGATATCGCAATCACTGGGGCAATGTGCTTCTTCCTCCGGCGGGGCAAGTCTCAACTTTCAACGTACGTGATTTCTTCTGCGCCGTTGTCTCACGTTCATATGTCTATCAGGATGAACGACATCATCGATACACTGGTACTATATACAGTGGAAACAGGGATGATCACCTGGTAGGATTTAGATGACGTGCCGAAGTATTTCGACTGATGTATGCGTCTATCAGCCTCACCACAATCGCTTCCTTGGCGTGTGTGAGTTGCCTTGCAGAGGTTACAAATACACTGAGGCTGATATGACGCTTGAAGTGGGTCTCTATGCACAATAATAACCTGATATTTCTCGGTCTGCACTTCACTATCAGCAAGTGTACGTACCTGATGCGCTCCATGGGTCCCTGTGATACTGATTCTGGCATTTCCCTTCCAGTATATGCTAATTCGCTCCTTGCTATGTAAGCGCTATTTTCAATCACCACATAAACCATCGCTAAAATTTTTGTATAGCCTAAATTCCCGTGCCACACTCGGAGCTGCACATAACAACTCGTCGCTCGCCGCCCATAGACGTCTCCAAAGCTTGCTCAATAACCTCAACAAGGTGCCATCTTTCGTGAGTATTGCTCGCCGTGACCTACATTGGACGCGTTTGACTGACACACCTTTAGGCGAGTTTACGAGGGCCGGCTCCCCAGCGAACAAGTGTAGATCCATCACTGA
>NW_006767640.1:615414-625581 GCF_000300595.1 Phanerochaete carnosa HHB-10118-sp | reverse complement strand
GTTATGTTAGCGATGGTGGAGTGCAACCGCGGAAGAGGGACGTGACTGTTGGAAGGGAGAAGGGAAGTCGTGGCAAATCAACAAGTCAACATCTCCGGGAGCTTCCGACAACTCTAAGTGCCCGAAGGGAGTTGGCGCTTAAGGGTCCCCGCGGCTCGCAGACGCATTGACGAGACTCCGAGCACATTGCCTCACATACTGTGTGCAGGGATACGACAGAGTACTTCAGGCCAATCAATATATAACCTCCAATGCTCAGTGCATATCATACTATCTCATACTCCAGCCCAAGGTAGTTCCCAAGACAGCCTGCTAAGCTCAAGACGCTTCAAGACACCCGTGTCAAGCCCAAGACGGCCCCTCAAGCCCAAGACGGCCGCCAAGAGCTGGCGGTTTTGCTGATGATTCTCATACTAATAGCGTATCTAACAGATGCGACGTCACAATGCGCAGTGATTCACACAGAGACCTGCGCGTTGCGATAGCGAGACTTTCTGCTGCTGCGATCATTTACATAACGGACTAAGCTCGGTAAAGGTATCGGTGAGGCCTGGGGTCGTGCACTGGCATGCTCATAGTCACCGCACGAAAATATCAGAGCGCATCAATGGTACTAGCTAAGACCAGAGCCACCTCAGCCAGGACGAGGAGCGCAAACTAGACGTCGGCCCCAATATTCGTTCCCAAGGCTTGTAGGCATCCTCCAGGTGCGGACTCAAGCCGAGGCAGCGGCGAATAAGGGAGGAGTTCGGGACCGAGCTCTGGGGATTGTCAATCACGATCATGACGGCGCTCCGTCCACAACGGAGTCGGCGTAGCTTCGGCGTTTGCTTTCATTGAGCTCTGAAGATCTGAACGTCCAGACATATGTGCAAGGCAGGGCGACGATGGCCCGTGTACGTGAATACCGCGGAACCAACGACACTCTGACAAGTTCGAACTCGGCGAGCGCCCGCCGGTCGTCGGCCATCACAGAATCGATGTTGTCTCGGCGACAAGAGCCACCGGAGCGGGATGCAGATCGCCGCCCGCCGTCAAGCGGTTTCATATAAATAGCACTGAGGCCACTCAGATGCCTGCTCTCACCTCGGACTTCGCGATGTTTGACTATGGTCCCGACCTTACCACTGCTCGCGAGATGTGCGAATTTGCCCCTCACAGAAGTTCGGAACAATAACTTACGCACTCACCAGCCAAGGTCCTTGCCTGCTCGGCATTTTTCTGAACATCTTGTAAGTATCTGTTGTAGGAATGTTGTGCGCTCTCTGACTGCTTACAGACTTTACGGCGTTGTATTGGTCCAAGCGCAGATATATTACACCAGATACCCTAAGTATGTCCTCCTACTACCCTCGCATCAATGCGGGCACGCTGACATAAGTATCAGAGACCCGTTGTGGCTGAAAATATATGTACGCCACGATTTCTTCATACCGTTGGACCATGCATTCATATTGAGCGCACACGTAGGTTGGCCTTCTGATCTCAGCTGACACCCTCAACACTGCGTTCAATATTGCCTGGATATATATCACCCTCATCAATAACTTCGGTGCGTTCCTGCATAACGCGTACCATTTATCATCTCTGGAACGAGGATCGCAGGCAACTTCGAAGCTCTTACGCGAGCTAATTGGCGTAAGTACACGGCCAAAATGCCATGCTCGAGCGTGCCGGTTCATTAACAGCCGCATATGCACTTTGCTTGAGTAGTACAGGCCTCGGAGCATGCGTTCTCTGTGAGTTCCTCGCTCTTGCATATGTCCCCACTCGTGACTTAGTTCATGTAGGGCGTCATCTCAATGATGGCTCAGCTATTTTACGCCCGGAGAATTTGGATTCTGATCAAGAACCCATGGCTGGTCAGCCTCATTGCCTTGACTTCATGTGGTTCTGGACGTGCGTTCTTCACAACCCAGTTTACCTGATCGTATGGCTCAGTCGCACATGTCTAGTCACCGCCATTGGCTCTGCCATCGCTGTCACCATGCGACCTTTATTCTCGGCTCTTCACACCCATTCTTTCATGGCAAGTCAGTTTTTCCCGGCCCCAGCAGAATGATGATCTTGCACAGGCCTTGGGGCTGATATGGCTCATCGCATGCATGGTCTGCGATATCTCAATTGCCATGATCCTGAGCATATATCTTGTGAGCCGAATAATCTGCTGTTATACGTATCACCATTCTCAACTATGACGACCGCCGTATAGAATCGGCAGAAGACAGGATTCAAGCGCACCGACAATGCGCTTCGAGGCATCATACGATGTAAGCTCCACCAGATCGGCACGACGTACTGTACTGATGGCCGCGGACAGCAACGGTTTCTAATGGACTGTTGACGGCCTCGTTTACCATAGGCCATATGGTTTCGTGGTTGTCTACGGTGAGCGTATCACATACCCAAGCTGATCCCAACAAGCACATTCTAACACGACGTATCAGCCATCGGGTATACATTACATATTCAACTATGGCGCTGTGAAGCTGTGAGTACAAACTTGAACTGACTCAATTTTTCGCAGCTCATTAGACTGCGCCAGGTACACGAACTCAATCATCTCAAGCCTCAATTCCCGCGACGAGCTTGCAGCGCGCATGTCCGCAGAGCTCAGTGAGGCTATCGTGGACGTAGGCGCGACAGATGTAGTGCGTGAGCCCTGCCGTCGGTCTTTTCACACTGCTGATAACCGACTGCTGCGTTGTAGCTGCGCTTTGCGAGTACATCTGAAATCACTCCTGAGCATCCCCACGTACGTGAACAGAAGTAGAGCAAGCACCATGCGCTCATCCACGTGTCGACAGGTTACTGCCATGGCAAAGACCCAGTAGCTGGCCGAGAGAGGGTCGGTCCATAACGGCCGACTAGTAGATCACAAGTGCTAAACTCAGGCATTGGATGTCATGGGCACCTTGCGGACTACTTGAATTGGGTATATCACCTGAATATCACCAGCAAAAACCGTATTTTGCACATGCAGCCGCTCCCTGCTTGAGAATGACGGGGGAGGATTGCACCCTCGAGCGCTCGTCCAAAACGAGGTGCCGGTGCGCCGCTCGGCTCTCTAAGCGCCTTCCTGCCATCATCGTTCCGTGCCCCGACGCTCAGGTGCAACAGCATCAGTCATCCCCGTAAAAAAGCCTGCATCTGGTGAGCTGAATCAAGCTCTCTAAAGAGGGCTTTGAGCTTACGCGTACGGTCTGTCCTTACAGACTGTATGGCACTTCGTGGTACTAGTCGTACAGGCGCATACATATCACGCTGCCACGCAACATTCCGAAAATAAGCTTACCCCCCGATCATTGCCAGGAGTTCTTGAGGTCGCCGCTGCAATGGTCCGTTGTAGACGAAAGTCCACGTGAATCGTACGAGGGCTTGGGGATTACCCAGGCGTGTCTGAGGGTTTGGGGCCCTACTCCTTGCGGGCACTCTGAAGAGCGCGTTCGGTATTGCTTAGATCTATAAAATCCCACTCTATCGGTAGGCGCCTTGCTCGTAGCTCTCCCTCTGTGCCGGGGATCGCCCCCAAGATGGCCCCGCTCCTCTCACGCGGGCGGACAGGGTGGGTGACATTTCCATCCCTTGCTCCGTGCGCACTCATTGTTCCGCTGCTTCTACAGTCTCTGAGTCAGGTGAGAAACCCATGCTTCTGCAAAACTGTAGCCGCTATTAACGGGAACCCTAGTTACCGCCTACAGAAGGAACCACGGCGGTAAGCTCGTGCGTTCTCAGAGAGGCCGTGAAGGTGACGATCTGGCTCTTTCACAGTCAGGTGCTGACCAAGAGCTAGAGGGTTTTTGCGCTTCACATGCATGTGCCATCGGGACGGCCATCAACATAGCGCTTCGCCCAAACATCTCGGGCTTCAAGGCTCTTGACATCGGCCGTTTCGCTGCAATTTCATGGTCCGCTGACGATACAGCTACCGCTTTCCCCTGGCTTATTTTGGGTACCACCTGCGATGTCGCTATCGCCGTTGTACATGTCGTATACTTGGCGCGACACATTCTGCCTTCCACGGAACACATGCTTACTGTCAATACATCGCACGTAGCCTCTCACTTTAGTGAGCTCGGTCACTCAGGGCGATCTTCATTGTCATATTCGCAGCACACCGGCATCCACATAGTCTTCCACTACGGCATTGCAAGGCTGTGCAGAAGCCAACAAAGACGCGCTTGATAACGCTGATCGCATTTAAGGCACATCGACTTCATGATGTCCAGCCTCAGTTATCGTCCGGCATACTCCCACCCGCTTTCAGGAGATATTGGCTTTGTCGGTGTGAGAGTGGTGGGCGCGAGTCCGTTAACATCTCGTGCGTTCAGGTCTGACAGCAGCCGAGCATATTACGGGCTCAAGGAAATCAACTGGACAACAAGCTGGGCTTCTGCGCTACTCCCCGGGTTCCGGAGATCGATGGGCAGCTTTTTCTAGAACGATACAAGAGAAGGCCGGCGACAAGCTTGTAATTTAGGGAAGGCGCGTCGTCAACGCAATACGTAAATGGCGCTTTATTTCGGCTGATGTGAGCATCAAATGCGTCCTTTCATGTATGTGTCTCAATTGCAATGTCGACACGCATCATGTTCTCGAAGTAGGAGCCGAATTGCGGAATTTCCGCGGACCTACTATGCATTGATGCAAGGATCGGCTATATTCGCACATGCTCCAGCTGTTAGTTGGGGCGGCCGCGCCCTTGGGCGGTGATTGCTGACCGGCGCATGATGTGTGGCTCTCAATGACTCTCTGCAACGCAGGTGGTCGCTCCGTGTATGGATATGATGAATTACTGGATGCCGGGTTCGGCTCGCGATGGCCCGTCTATCGGACTTCCTCCAGGCAGCAGCGGCTAGCGGCCCTTCGATGTCATAATTCAATGTTGCCGTGTGGCGGCAGGGGCCACTTAGGCGAGACGATTCGTGTGCGTATCACCGCGCGCCACGAAGCAATCATATAAGTAGCCTTGAAGCCGCCCGTACAAGCTGTTCCGCCCTCGCCCGCTTTCGCTGTGTCGTCTTGAACTCCGCGCGATGGCTCTCGACTACGGGCCTGACCTGACCACCGCTCGAGAAGTGTGAGTATTCGCGGGTCCATTGCAATCTAGGAAGTACCATGGCTGACACGTCCTTCAGTCAAGGTCCCTGCTTGCTCGGTATCTTCCTCAACGTTCTGTGAGTCCTTTCGTCCAAGTGGTGTCACGCGCTTGTTGACAGTCGGCAGACTGTACGGCGTTGTATTGGTCCAAGCGCAGATCTATTATGTCAAATACCCGAGGCATGTCTCAGTCGTTTGTCTACCTCCGATATAGGTACACTGACATACACATCAGAGATCCGTTACGGCTGAAAATCTACGTACGTCACAAGCAACCCATGCTGTGAATGTGCCCATGCTGAGCGGGTTTACAGGTCGGTCTCCTGATCTTGGCTGATACCCTCAACACGGCGTTCAATATTGCCTGGATTTATTCGGTCGTCATCAATAATTTTGGTG
Source organism: Phanerochaete carnosa HHB-10118-sp (assembly GCF_000300595.1). Lineage (NCBI taxonomy): Eukaryota > Fungi > Basidiomycota > Agaricomycetes > Polyporales > Phanerochaetaceae > Phanerochaete > Phanerochaete carnosa. The sequence continues at coordinate 620,082 of NW_006767640.1, read as the reverse complement.
CGTCTCCGCACGAAACATACCAGCCAAATCTCTAAAGCGAATACCACAGGTAACTTTAACGCCCTTACGAGAGCCAATTGGCGTGAGTACACTGTACAGGTGTGCACAAAGATGCTGGAGGACTGACAACGATTGTAACTACTTTGCTTGAGCAGTGCAGGCCTCGGAACATGCGTTCTCAGTGTGTCTTTTTCTCTTGTATATACTTCAGCGTCGGGACTCAGTTCAAACAGGGTGTCCTCTCCATGATGGCTCAGCTATTTTATGCCCGGAGAATCTGGATTCTGGTCAGGAAACGATGGCTCGTCGGGCTTATTGTCTTGACCTCATGCATCTCTGGGTGTACGTCTGTCCTCAAATTCCCATGTATCCGGTCATCTAGCTTATAATTTCGCACCTCTAGTCGCCGCTATTGGCTCTGCAATCGCCGTTGATGTGCATCCTTTGTTTTCGGATCTCCAGACCAAACCCATACCGGTCAGTCACTTGTTCTCTCCCCAGCTAAATGCTGACTATGCGCAGGAAATTGGGCTGACATGGCTCATATCCTGCACCATCTGCGATATCTCAATTGCAACGATCCTGAGTGTATACCTTGTAAGCCAGATTCACCTATTTTGCGAGTCAGCCCTCCTTGATGCCAGAGATACCATATAGAGTAAGCAAAAGACGGGATTCAGGCGCACCGACAACGCACTCCGACTCATCATACGATGTAAGCTTTATAACGCTGACGAAAAGTGTCACGCTAACGGCCCATGGACAGCGACGGTCTCCAATGGACTGCTGACGGCCTCATTCACGATAGGCCACATCGTGTCATGGTTATCTACGGTAAGCATACTGCCAGCGCTACCTCCAACAGTTCTGACATGGGACACACAAGCCGTTAGGCATACATTATATCTTCAACTACGGCGTCGTGAAGCTGTGCGTACAACCTCACTCAATGGCCTTCGGAAGCTCATTGGTCTGCTCCAGGTACACGAATTCCGTCATCTCCAGTCTCAATTCCCGCAGCGATCTTGCAGCACGCATGTCTGCAGAGCTCAGCGACGTGGTTGTAGACGTGGGCACAAAAAATGTACGTCGATCCTGCCGTCGGTCGCTTCATGTCCCTGATGAGCGGCCATTGCATCACAGCTGCGCTTTGCTACTAGTAGCGCATCTGAAAACGATTCTGAGCGTCCCCACGTACGTCAACAATGGCAAAAGCGAGTGCGGAATGCTGACCCACGGCCTTGACAGGTTACGGTCACCGTGAGGACCGAAGAGCTAGTTGAGAGGGTGCCGACACATATCAGTCAACTAGATTCTGACTATGAGAGCCACACACTGGACGAGATCGATACCTTGGGGAAGAAGTAGAGTACGACATGCGGATGGAATCAGCCAAAAAGATACCCAATACCCGTGTATAATGTTATTTAATAAGGCTATTAGCTATCGTTTCCCCTTACGCTGATGCGCGTGCGACTGCGCATTTTCGTTTACAGCTCCCGGAGAGTTAAATAAATATTGGTGGTCTTGGGTGTTGCCCGTAGAAGTAGCTGAGGTTGTCTGCGTGTCGCGGCTCGATCACGGGATGGCATTTGCGCGCCCGAATGTAACACTGACGTCTTTGAGTTCCTCGAGATGGCAGATGTCCTCATCCCAGGCTTCACGACGGACCCGGGGAGAGCGTGTTTCGTCCGGGGATATGTCAACCGTCGTCTCAACGTTGATCTCAAGCTGGCCACAATCCTGGTCAGGCAAGCAGCGAACAGTTTACGACGCGCCTTACCGCTTTGTTCGCTGAGGAGCCGGTCCTCTGCCACTTTGTCTACCGGAACATCAGTAAAGTGTGTCCACCGCAGCCATGACGGCACTCACAGAGGATGACGCCTTGCTGAGATCGCTGAGCATGATCGGGAGACGCTTATCGGCAGCGCCGGATGTGCAGCGCCCTGCTCCGAGCGTGACACGGGAATTCAAGCTTTGCGAACCGTTAGCGCTACTCAACGCGGCGAGTGGGAATGGCGTTCACATAGCGAGGAACGAATTGGCATACACTGGAATGAAAGAGCCGGAATGAGTACCACTGGGACCCGCGCGGCAGCAGAGATAGCACATACACTTGCTGATGGTGAAGTGAAGACCGAGAAATATCAAGTTCTTGCGCATAGTGACCCACTACAGGTGTGTTATTAGCTTCGCAGCACGTTCGGCTTTCCAAGGCAGAACTCACACATGCCAAGGACGCGATCGTGGTGACGCTAATAATCACCGGCGTCAGCTGGATAAAAAATCTGAACTCGTCCCCGAGATCCTACCAAGTGATCATCCCAGTCTCTACCGTATATAGCATCAATGTATCGATGACGTCGTTCATCCTGGATGTATATATGAGTATGACGGGACGGCGCAGAGGAAATCACGTACGTCGAGAACCGAGACTTGCTGCGTCGAAGGTAGAAGCACATCGCCGCAGTAATCACTATGTCCAAGGCGACCGCAGAGCCCAGGCCCATGGTGAAGACGTACTGAGGCGCTATTAACAATGTGAAGCATTTTGAAGTCCCCAACCTACGCCATACTGGTGTACAAACCCCTGATAACTTGACAGTCGTATCCTTAGAGGCCGCGTATGAACAATGCGCTTGGACGACGGTTTTTGTACTCACATTTCTGATGTAGATACTAAGTGTTGCAGGTGAGTACAAGACCAAGAATCGTTGCTCGGAGTTTCTTACTCGTGGCTGCCACTGGAATGATCTACAGTCAGTCAATCGGAAGTGCCGAAGACAAGCGGCGACTTACCCAAGCGAAAAAAAGCCAGTACTGCCTGCGCACATGGTTAGCCAGCATATTTACTTACAGCAAAGAACGCACCAAGGGAGCAGTCAAATACAAGTTACCATTGCTTACTGCAAATACGATGAGCGAGGCACGCCGGGATTAGATGAGAGCAGGAGGATGCTCACTCATATAAATTCGGTAGATGAGGAAACTAGCATCGCGGTATTCATTTTCGTTACATCTCCTCTGCGCGAACGTAAAGCTTACCAGTGAACAAGAAAAGTCACAAGGGCCTGATCCGGTCAGTCAGGCGCTGCGGAAAAAAATGAGACATGCAGTACAACGTACAGTTAGGGCGACTGAAGCCCCAACACTCCTTCGAACGGACCGTGGAATTAGCACGGCCAATATCCAAACCTGCAGACAACGCGTACCAGGTAATTCGATCCAGATCCCAATCGCCGAAGCGTTCGACCAGATCCATCCAGCTCGCCACGCAGATCAGGCAGGTGTGTAACAAATCCATAACCCTATGGGGGCGGTCATGTACTCATACTAGAATCCCATGAGATTTATACGCACCAGACTAGGGCGACCTGAGTGTAAAGCGAGTGAGATATGAACAGAAGCGTGAATGAGGACCTACCATGCACTTCACCCCGATACGGTCGTTCGAGTATACACGGGTGTACATGTAGACTTGTGCAGAGACAATGCCCGACAGGCTGACGCTACATCAGCAGTGGCGTTCTTTGAGAGCGCGAGAGTCTACGCACAAGACGCCTACAAGAGTCCCCACCAGTGTGGCACCATACATCGTACGCAAGATAGACAAGGAGTCGCTAGCATCGGACAGCATGGCTTCAAGGGGTGGTATGGTTCAACGAGCTGATACGCTAGAAGAGTCAAGCTCGGAAGTTTGAACAGCGAGCCGGGGCCTTGAAGCTTCTGAGGGTCGAAGCTTATGAAATAGACTATGAATGCGGAGGTCATCAGTTCATTGATTGATGAACATTCAGCGATCATAACTCTATGCACAAATATCAGCCTTCTGTGGGGACATGACAGATGGGCATCACGGCCCCCTCCCATTAGGGGCCCGTCTATCGCCTTCGGCGGACGATTGGACATGCAGCTGACGCGGCGCCGTGATCAAGGCCGCGCACTCATATGGACTCTAAACAATCCTGTTTATCTGCACGTCAGATACGTAGATCCAGAGGCTGATACAGGTCGTGTTAAGAACACCCTGTGCCTTGCCACAGCTTCAATAGGGCTTTCCGGTGTCAAATAGACGACTCCACGTCGGCGGGCGCAGGGCCTGGTAGTGGAGGACACCGCATGGAGTATGAGTAGTACTCGATGGTTAAGGATCCTTCGATTGGGTAAGATTACTACCGGAGCGTCTTGGCACGCGAAAGCGACAGCAGGCGGAGCAGCCCAATTGCTTCATACGTACGCCCTATCATGGGCGCATAGCGTTGCCAATTATTCCGTCGACGCGTGGACAGGTGTGGATATCAAAAGCTTACGAGCCTGTATAGTTAATTTTGCATGAGTTCATCTGGCGTCGTATTGGTGTCGATGGGGGGATACGGTTCACCTTGCAACACATCTGCCGGGGACTTCCATTTATACTACACAGGTAGACCTTCGTGCACACGTTTGAATTGATTATCATGCGCAAATGATCGATTCTCGACTTCATGTCGCGGCGGTTGTCTGAGGAAATTAACATAAGAGTGGAAGAACGTTCCGATGAGCGTGAATGCGAACATTTGATATTTAATATTTAGCGCCCGAACTGATGCAATAAGTGCTGACGTAAACTACTGATGTCATCGCCAGCCGCTACCAGTAGACGCCAAAACGCGTCCTGCATCTCCGCCG
>NW_006767640.1:603967-615008 GCF_000300595.1 Phanerochaete carnosa HHB-10118-sp | reverse complement strand
GCGTTGCCAATTATTCCGTCGACGCGTGGACAGGTGTGGATATCAAAAGCTTACGAGCCTGTATAGTTAATTTTGCATGAGTTCATCTGGCGTCGTATTGGTGTCGATGGGGGGATACGGTTCACCTTGCAACACATCTGCCGGGGACTTCCATTTATACTACACAGGTAGACCTTCGTGCACACGTTTGAATTGATTATCATGCGCAAATGATCGATTCTCGACTTCATGTCGCGGCGGTTGTCTGAGGAAATTAACATAAGAGTGGAAGAACGTTCCGATGAGCGTGAATGCGAACATTTGATATTTAATATTTAGCGCCCGAACTGATGCAATAAGTGCTGACGTAAACTACTGATGTCATCGCCAGCCGCTACCAGTAGACGCCAAAACGCGTCCTGCATCTCCGCCGTTCTCCGTTATTCGCCGACATGCACTTAGCCAGCATACTTGGCAGAACTCTTGCCTTTTTTGCGTCTTTGTCGCAGGTGGCAGCGTATGGGAGAGTCCTAAGCAAGTTGCATCGCCCTCGTCCGGAAGACAAAACTTTTTTCCACCTGGTTTTCAGTGCTCTCACCCGAAACAGCATCGAGGCTGACTCTGTCTAGACATTGGCCAGCCACCACATAAGCTTACGCCCAACTCCTAGATGGCATCGTTGCTTCATACACCCACCAGTCTGGAATCAGGACGGACATGCACGAGACTCTGCTCTCTGACGAAATCTTGAACAGAATCTTGTCCTACTGTTTATTCATCCCTCCTGAGGTCTTCTTGCAGTTCCCAACTGAAGCCCGCGGCAATGCACAAGCCTATCAGACCAAAAAACGCCTGAACTACCTGCTTGTTTCAAAGCGCTGGCTCAAGATCGCGAAGCCGCTGCTCTACACCTCTGTCATACTCCGGAAGAACGCGCACACGAAGGCTGTCGCGGTCGTTCTCCAGGATTGTCCCGGACTTAGCAAGAAGATCGACACATTGAGGCTCGAGGGCGGATACGGCCGGGATTTCTCGTACATTGTCGCGGTTTCGCCCAACATCAAGCACCTGTACTTAAACCTGGAGCTTGCGTCAAGTGATACGATTGCCGGGATGCGCAAATCTCTGACGACGATGGATCCGACGAACTTCTACGCGCACCAAGTCGCACTGTCCGGGCTCAGCCGCAACAATCAGACTGTCCTCGAGCTTCGAGCCATGATGGAGACGTGTATCTCGAGCCGCTGGGCCAACCTGGTGAGCCCGGCCGCTTGCAACCATTCGTCTACTCCCACTGATCTTCCACTGCACGTTTCCAGAAACACGTGTATCTCTGTGACTCGTTCCCCATGTCGCCCTCAATGGCTACCTGCCTCCGGAAGGCCGACCGACTCGAGGAGCTTCACATCTCGACGTCGGACGCGAGGAAATGGTTCTCTGCGGACGTCGACGCGTCGCTTCCTCTCGCGACCATCTTTCGCAGCCCGAACCTACAATTCATCCGGTGTCGCGGCTTGGCCGAGAAGGAGGATATCTTCGCATGTCTCGCCTCGACCCCGTCTCTCCCCCCGGACCTCCCGCTGTTCGCCTTCGAAGCACGGCCAGGAGAGCAGGATGAGAGCGGAAGGTACGTGATCTGAGCCAGGCTTCAACTCGCCGGGATCTTATGCTTGAGTATCTGCCAGATATATTCCGGACTTGCTGGAAGCTGCGGCCCAGGAGGTGCTCGCAAGCACCTCGATGCCCATTAGTAGCACCGCCTATAATGTGCGCGTACCATCTTACTGGCAAGGTCCGGCCCATGCGTCTGGTTCGCGCCGTCGGCGATAAACTCTTCGGTCTGGACGCTGCTCTTGCTTTTTTACAGGTCTCAGGGTTTTGTGTCATCTACTTGTGTGTCGCTCGGAAGGTTCGATAGGTTTACCAGTCGCATTATGAGCGTTGCTCCCACCTGTTGGATTCGTTCGAAGTTATGTTTTGTGAAAGCAGCCCACGGAGCTTGTTTGCCTTGTCTAGCTCTTCCAGGGTATTATATTCGACTGGTGACTGTCTCACGCGCTTGTGCATTCGTAACACGGACTGTTTTAGAAGTACTAGGACCTAATAGATGCTGAGTCATAGAGCTACTTTCATCGCGCACCTGAGAATGAGCGTTCGAGTAATTTATCCCGAGCTGGGCAGCGTGTACACATCAGCCGCCTGGTTTACATGTCCCGGGCCATTCACTTACACATTGCCGTCAATAGAGCCCGAGATACACAGCAATTGTGACATTAATGGTTAACGTTAGAAACAGGCCCGGTGGTGCAAAGAACTTTTCTCTAGGAACGTGACTATACTCATGACTGAAGGCCGTATCGAATTGCACTACGTAATTAAACACAAAGTTCACTATACATCATACTTCAAAACTTCCACAAGCGACAGCACGCCTCCTTCGTCGTATGTTCAGGCTATGTCTTCGGGTTGAGCGTGCTGAATCGTTCATGGCTGCAAATGAATTGCTGGAAGGCTGAGAAATTCTTCGTCGTTTTTACTAGTGTCGCACCCTGTAAGCTTTCTGTAAGTCGTATATCAGATAGCATATGACAGGAACCAACGAGTTCGTGATCGGCGCAATATGCCCTCATAGGTTTGTTCAACGTGCGTTCGGACGAACGAGCTTGCATGAGGGTGGGATAGTATTGACTGTTTTAGCACCTGACAGTCGTTGAGCCGTAGGGCTCAGTGGGAATCTTTCGTCACATACCTGGTAGAGTTTTGCAGCATTCGAATCATTAATCCCGCGCTGTACGGCATTGGTGATCCACTTCAGCTTTTCGTCGCGTTCTGCATTGCCGTCGTTTGCAGTGTCCACGATGTCCAGCCATTCCTTCTGCCGGAAACATTCGGCGGACTGGTCGCACAGAACTTTATCAATCTTGCCGACAGCGGCGACCAACATCTCCCGCGAAACGGCTGCCCAAAGTTCTCCGACCCCCTCCAGCTTCTTCATGCCGGCCTGTGAGGCGTACAGCAGTGGGAAGATGTTGAGTGGTATGATGCACTTTGTGAGTTCCTTGAGGATGGACAGGCGAGTCTTCGGTAACAGGTGTGCGAATTCCGGAGTGCACCATCCCTCGCCGAAATATGCGATGAGAGCACGGCGTGCGCCACGTTCGAGATACGCGTTTTTCACTTCGTCCTCTAGGGCGAACTCGAGTACACGAGGTGCGCGCCGCGTGCATTGGCGGCACTTACATCCGACTGCGCCCCATGCGCCGCCAGTGATGCTCTCGTATTCGCTAAAGAGCAGGAAAGGATGGAAGAGCCCGTGCATCATGTCCATTACGATGCGCGCTTGAATCTCGTCGTACAGAGCGTCGAGACATAGGTACGTCGCGCACCGCATGATCTCGAACGCAGTAGCAAGATTCCAATGCTGATCGGAAAAGGCCAGCGTGCCGGCGTAAATCCATCCAAGGGTGAGATATAGAGAGAGCAGTGTGAATGGTGGGGATGGGAGGGTGAGTGTGAGCTCGCCGGATACTCGCTCAACTTGTCGGAGCTGCTGGCGGAAGTAGGACGATCGAGACGCGAGGATGAAGCGATGTGACCGGAAAATAGCTGCCTGAGGTTCTTGGCCCGAAGCTGCGTCGCTCGCAACAATGATAACGATACGAATATCTGAGTGAAGATGTGAGCGCCACAAGGAGAGGAAGTCTTTGCGTAGTTTGTCTGTCAAGTTTCCCTCTATGTCGGTGTTGCCATCTCTTCCCTTGTAAAAAAGATAGTCTAACGCTTCCCCAAGTCCGCGCCCAGTATATAGAAGCTCCAGCTCGCCTGAAAGCAGGGGCTCCGGGAGATTGATTCGTACGGGGCCAGCATCTGATATTTCCGGGGGACCCGACGGAAGATATCTTTTCTGCATAGACGACGGTGCACGGATGCATATGATTGCTGCGAAATGATAATATTGAGTACGCAGATTAATTGGGCGAATGAGGGAATAATGTGTACCTGAATGTCCCCAGACGTCCCTCGTGGAACCATGGTCGAGTTCGTCTTCGTCATAAACTTTCCACATGACATCGGGATAAAAGTCTTTAGATTTCTGGCATAATGTGCAAAGGTCCTGCAACCAAATCTCGGCCGAGCGCGCGGAGGCTTCCGAGACGGAGGGTGGCTGGCTCTCAAGCTCAAGCCTCATATTACCCGCTCTCGTGATGACAGCATCCAGTTCTTGCCCTACATCAAGTGCGCCAGCAGCATTCTTGGTACCTTCCTGAGTGGAAGATCCGGACAAAGTTCGTGAAGAGCCATGGCTAAACAGATCCCGAAGACCGGATGCCTTGATAGTTGCCGCCGAGGTAGATGACGGAGATTCGCTGGTAGCAGGTGGAGTAGTGTCGACGACGGATAGATCAATATGACTGGGGAGATCGACAGCCTCGAGTTGGTGGTGCGCTGTACGGGCATCAACACGCCGAGGCGGCTCAAAGCGCCAGCACGCTTGCATAACGTCCCACAGAGTGTTGGGGATATCCCTGTCAGACAGCGAACGTTGCTGGCTCTTGCCATCAAGGATAGCTAACATGGCCTGATAATTGTTGTTCATATCGGGAAAGGGCATTTTCCCGGTATATATCTAGCAACAGAGTTTGTCAGAAGGGAACAGCGAGTCGACTGGTCCGGTACTCCAGGCCTACCTGCCATGATACCTGACCGAAAGAATACATGTCGCTAGCAGGCGTGTGCTGGGCGCGTGAGAGTTTAAAGCGGGCTGGATCAAAAATCTCGGGGGCCATACAACGCGTTGCACCGGGCTGGGCTGAGCTGCAGCTTACTGAAGAGTCTGAGAAATTGGCGAGCCCAAAATCGGCTAAGCGAATATCTCTGGCTGCATCTACGAGGATATTTCCCTGAGCGAGACATTCATCAGTCAAGGTCAGCAGGCACTCTCACTAATCAAACGTACGACATGTAGGTCTCCATGAACAAGGCTCTTCCCGTGTAGGTATCCCAGTCCCGATGCCACTTGATATATCTATCGAAACTGTTAGCAACATTCGGCTACGAATTCTAGACAGGGACCGACCAATCGAATGGCGTCCTGAGCAAACCAACCGACTTTCGCTATATACTGTAGGACGTTGCCGTAACTCATCCAGGGAAGTACCACACAGGTAAGGCCCGCGAAGGACTCTCGATCGACGCCTATAATCTGACAGACATGTCTGTGGCTTATGCCACGGACGAGCGCAATCTCCCTGTAGAACGCCTGAAGGAGACATTTGTCAATAATCTACCGTATCAGCCATAAAAGACCTACATTACCTTCGAATTTTTGGCGTCGTCTTCACGATAGCGAAAGATACGGAGTGATTTCAAGGCCACGATTTTTCCACTATACTCGCCCTTATAGATTTCTCCGTATGACCCGCCGTCCACAGGCTGACGGTCCATCAAGCGCACCCGAGATAGCTGTAGCCTGTGCGGAAGCTGGAGAGATGATTCACACAGCCGCACGAACGCACGCTGCAGTGAGTGTTCTAATTTTGCACCATGTCCCGACAGACTCCCTTTGAATGGAAAAACATCGGGAGCAGCTGGCGATGTAGGATGTAAAATCTAAGGTCCCGTGCTATTCGGTGATTAACGCATAGATAGCGTGAGAGAGACGTACCAGATCGAGAAGGTTCAGCAGGTCGGCTGCATGAGGGCCGCGGAGGCACACAATGTCGCACCTGTCTGCGTCTGACATATTGCTGAGTAGCCTCATAATTTGCTCCTCATCGCGCGTTAGTGCGGCCATGAGATCCGGGTCTGCACCACCTAGTGCAGAGACGAGCTATGGGGGCTAATTAGTCTGTTAACCCGTTGGAAAGTAAAACTCACCCACATGTAGCACCGAACGGCGATGCCGTGCAGCATGGACAGCATAATTGACGACAGGCAACAGAGATGGATTGTTTTTATCGTTGATGAGTGTTTCTAGGACTTGATAGCTGTGAAGCAGTGGCAGATATAAGCACACGCTCGAGCCAAAAACGATCAATGTACCTCTTCTCAGCGATATTCCCTTGCGAATTTCCTAGAGCACATGCCCTACCTGCTATCATGCCGGCGACGTGCTTCCGCAACTTGTTTATGAGCGATCTAAACGGCGTACAGCAAACATTCGATATACCTCGTACACGTCGTGTGTTGCAGCGCGGGGAGAAGGCTTGATAACATGCTCAATCGTCTAACAGAACGCGAATCAGTAACAGATTACGTCCAAGTGGAGTCAAGACACACCTTGGCATGGCTAGTAGATAGCTCGATGGCGTGTCTGACACGGAGATGCAATCGCGCAATGTTTTTTTGCAGAAAGACGGATTCACATTTGGTGCATGTCCAAGCCACGGAGGTGCCTGTGGATTCCTCTCCCTGCACAATAACTCGTCAACGACGTCAGCAAATTGCTTAAATTGCTCACTCACATCCACAAATGCTTCACTATTCATGACGAAACCACTTCTGCGGTGGTAGTCTAGAGGGAGGGGCGCACTTCCCGTGTGAGGTGGCCAGTGCTATCACGATGGGTCGTGAGTTTGGAATGGTCCTTATCCTTCCATGAATGACAACTGTGAGATCGTTTGACATGAATGCTGAGTGCGCGTGCTCAAGCGCCAAAGGTGAGTACCGTGCACGCGGAAGTGACTGCAGATCTCTGCCATACGATGACGTGTGAATGTATCTGCAGTGGCTGTTGTGCGGACACGTACAAATAATTCTTGCTATAAAGATGGTGTTTGTAAATGTGCTTGTACTTGCAAGGAGAAAAGTTGCCGTATTTTCACGATCGTGCCGGACGGTGTCGAGAGTGTATGCACCAATTCGGGTGAGCGTACGGGTACAGCGTGGCTTGCAACACTCGCTCATTAGCCAAGTAGTGGATGCTTCTGGTGACAAACGTTGGAACTAAGCACTAGAGGGAAATACCGAGCGTAACGAGCGCGTAGTAGGTCTGGTCGCAAGCTAGTTCAGCAGTTCGTACTGAGCTCAAGTCCGTAAGTCTGCAAGTACTGTACTCGAGTCATGTCGCGGGTCAGAATATCAGCTGAGCGATTCGAACCTCAGGACGGTCGAGACACAAAGCCCCGACGCCACTAGCTCTCAGACTGTCACAGAGCACGTGACCTCGAAATTTCAGACTGAGACGCCAAAGCGAAGTTCCACTCCGGCGACCGAGCAAGATGCAAGGCCATTGGACGCGAGAGCTCGTATAAATTGGTTGGCTTGTGCAATGACTCCATAGCATTGCTCTGCTCCTGACCACGATGCCATCCCCTGTACCGTTCAGGATCTCCGTCCCGCGAGATGCGCTCGATGCCGTCAAGCAGCGTCTCGAGACCGCAACACTGCCGCCGCCCGCGCCGTCGAGCGACAACCCGTGGAAATATGGCGTGCCCAGTGCAGATATAGCTCGCATCGTTGAGTTCTGGAAGACGAGCTACGACTGGCGGAAGGCAGAAGCAGCTTTGAATGATGACCTTCCGCAATTCACACTTCCTATCACGGTGCGCGACCACGGGATGTTCCAGGCGCACTTTGTACACAAACGCGCGAACGAGGTAGAAGGCAGGAAGGGCATACCCTTATTGTTTATCCATGGATGGCCGGGCCACTTTTGCGAAGTGCGAAAAGTCCTGCCCATGCTCACTAATCCGGAGAACGAAAATGATGTTGCTTTTGACGTTGTCGCTCCAAGCCTTCCCGGCTTTGGCTATACGAGTGCCCCAGAGAAGGGTGGATTCGCGCTCGTTCAGTATGCCGAGGTGCGAGTCACCTCGCTGTCAACTCGTTGGATGTTCAGTATGATTCGCACACAGTTCTGCCACAATTTGATGATCATGCTTGGATATGACAAGTATGGTGCGCAATATCTTCATCAGCAGAATCCTTTGTAGGCTAACTTCTGTGCAGTCATTCAGGGCGGAGACTGGGGCTTTCTCGTAGGCACCCCTCCTATAGAGCGTTTCTCTGTGACCTTAACGTCTTTTGTCCTGTCATAGATTAGCCAGAAAATTGTTCATCTGTACGGACCCAAGCATGCCAAAGCATGGCACACGAACTCCCCAGTGTATGTAACAAATGCTCCACATACCCCTCACTAATCTTGGTACCAGTGCCGGTCCTCCGACGTTCAAAGCTTTCCCACGTCTCTATCTTACTCACATGACGACACCCTACACTGAAGCAGAGAAGAAAGGCCTGCAGCGCACAGCGTGGTTTGGTCAACAGGGTCAGTTACGTATTGTTTCTGACCGATTGAGTTTGGACTAACGTCCAGAACCAGGCCAGGGTTACATCGGGATCCAGTCCACTATGCCCCAGACACTCTCGTATTCCCTGGCAGACTCACCTGTCGGCCTTCTCGCGTGGATCTACGAGAAGCTCGTGACATGGACAGATGACTACCCGTGGACCGAGGAAGAAGGTCTGTCCGGCACGCCCTTCCTTAACGACAAACACTAATTACCAAGCCGTTCAGTCTTAACGTGGATTCATATATACCTCTTTTCTCACACTCAGTCAACGTCATCTGCTGCAACTTCTGTGAGAATATACTACGAAGTTATCCAGTCGGGCGACATGCGACTTGACAAGCCGGGTAATCCGCAGCTTTACAACGGCGCGGTACCCTTGGGAATCAGTATTTTCCCGCAGGAGATCGTTGTGCCGCCCAGTCTGTGAGTGCATGTCCTCCGGACGCGAGAGCTACTCGCTGACTATAAACGCAGGTGGCACCGTACCCTCGGCAATGTCGTGTACTCTGCAAGGCACGAGAGCGGCGGGCATTTTGCGGCCTACGAGCGACCGGGGCCGCTGGTTGCGGACATTCGAAACACATTCAAGTTGCCCATTGTGCAGTCTGCATTTTCAAAGTAATGTCAATCGCTAGCGCACACGTAACAAACACGCCAGATCTCTGTAGCACTGTACAATGTACCTCTCGACAGTCCTGAGCATTCCCACTGAGCTAGTCTTTGTCGTCCACATACGTCACCAATTTGGCAACAGCACTGAGATGTGCTTGTTTCAGGATCGCTTGTATGGAATCTCTGTGCTCTTCCCCATGGAAGACAAATTTCTCGAAGGTTGGATTGTCCGCGATCCACTCCAGCGGTGTCTTCTGTCCGTCGGTGTGCCAATACCGGGTGCGATGGCACCAAGTATCATTATGCGCGAAAGAAGCCGTCGGCGTATGCAGCTCTCGTAAAGAGGGTGTCTTGCGCAGGACATTGGACCATGAAAACTCAATAACTCGACTGTCTGAGAAATGGACCTCGGCCTTCCGGGTACATTTCACTCATGATGAGCGGTCTCGCGAGGAAACAGTGCAACGAGGACTCACGATAGACGGCCACACTTCTACTACAGCCTTTAGCGCTATCTCATCCTCACGTACTGCGCGCCAATTATGCAACGTCTGGGCGAGGAGATGGATGTACAGCGTTGTAGGACGCAGCAAGGACATAGCGCGCTGGAGCCCATCGAGGCTCTCCCCCGTGCGCATCTGTTCGGACACGTACACCGTGTGGATGTTCGGCGCGTGCTTCACGAGCGTGCTGAGCTCGCGCGTCATGCTACCACCCTCGAGGCGTAGGTAGCGGATGGCGCGCCCGACCGCGGGGTCTGCCTTGACGAGGCGTGCAACGGCGGATGTGTGCCGCGACTTGCGGAGCGCGACGCCCTGATAGAGCAATGGCGTGGCGATGCGCAGCCAACGCTTGGAGATGAGGAGCACGTTGGTTCCCCCTTCCTCGAGCGCACCCGGCCGCTCTTGTGCCCAGCAGGGACGGCGGCTTTCCAACGGGAACTTCAAGAAAGTCTTCGCGCAGAAAGGTGGGAGAATCAATGTGAGGATCTCACGGATGATCTCTTCAGGAAGTTTGGCCTCTGCCATGGTAGGCCGTCGTGCGTCTTGTTGTGCAAAGAGATGGCTGGTGAAAATTGACCTGCTTAGCTCGGGTCAGCCATTATATACCTATTAACGCTGGACACTGACTCGTCTGATGCACGTTACAAATACGCTTCCGATGGTCTTCCTGTGATTGGCGTGGCTGTGTGCGCGAGGCGCGAGGCGCATCATGAATTGCCGATGGCGCATCACTGCGGAGACAAAGCGCTGATGCCCGTTGACGCGGAGTCACCTCGCGAACGGCAAGCACCTAGCTACACGCTCAGCATCTCCGGAACAGTGAGTGGCCCGGGGCACTAATGAAATGGCCAACTTACGTGCAAAAACGATGTTAATAGGTCGCAAATGAGCGAGGCTCAGCTGCCTGAAGAGATCTTGGAACACGTCCTTAGGCTCGTGCTCTCCGTCTCGGAGCGAGAGTTTTGCAAATTTCGAGACAACACTCTAGGGCAAGGCAGGGGATGGGTCTCACTGTCGACTTCGGCAGGACACGCTCCGGTCAGCCACCTGCTGCTGATCTCCCGACGCTGGCTCAGGATAGGCTCGCCGCTGCTCTACGAAGGCGTAGTGCTCCGCGAGCAGAAGCACACGAAGGCAGTTGCACATATCATTTCTTTCGACACGCACTTGGGGGAGGAGATCAAGTACCTCAGACTTGAAGGCGGGCTCGGGAAGCACTTGCCTGTCGTCCTTGCACACGCGCCCAATGTCCATACTTTGTACATCTCGCTTCATGTCCCAGCTTCAGAGGCTATCCGAGGCCTACACAAGGCGCTCTCATTGGTCCATCCCAGGAAGCTTTACATATACTACAGGACATCAGAGTTTAGGTCCACGAAAGCCATGAGGGAAGCAAAGAGATACTTGCAGTCGGCTATTGCGACACAATGGGAGACACTGGTAAGTACAACCACAGGAGGATCGTCCACAACAGCTGACGTGTGCATCATATACTTCAGACCACTGTCATCCTCAGCAATAATTTTTGCATGACCACTTCCACGGCCGACGCTCTTCGCGCCGCGCCTGCTCTGAAAAAGCTGCGCATTAACACCAATCTGGGCCTACGCTTGCTGAACTGGGTGCGGAGAGGCCACCTTGCAGCCATCTTGA
>NW_006767640.1:598429-603947 GCF_000300595.1 Phanerochaete carnosa HHB-10118-sp | reverse complement strand
TTAGTGATGTGCGGGCCGGGCCTCAAAGCCTCCAAGCCCGCCAAGCCCGGCCCAAAAAGCCTGGCCCGAGTCAAGCCTGGCAGCGGGCTCAAGGCCGGGCTCGGAGCGTAGTCAAGCCCAAGCCCGGCCCGGAAGCCCAGGCTTGGGTGTGCTGGCTCCGTTACCGTTCCCTGAGTTCAGAATGAGGAGAGAGCGACCTAATATGCACATAGAAGACAAAATGTAGATATTCTAGATGTAACGGCTCCCGCCGAGCACGATTGTGCATCACCATCTGGTGCCTGCCGTAGGTGCACGCTCGTGGACTTCGCTGCGACTCGACTTGTTCCGCAGATGTAGATCTTCTGGAGGTTATAATTTAGTGAGTACATGCAGTATTAATCTACTACACCCAAATACATTCCCTTTTGATAGCACCGGAACACTCGTTGTATTGTGAGCAAGCCCGGGCTTAAGCCCAAGGCTTGGGCCGGGCTCGGGCTCGGCTCGGGCTCAGGGCTCGGCTCGACGTCGCCACAAGCCCAAGCCCGGGCTTTGAGCCCAAGCCGGGCCCGCACATCACTACCGCTGCTCTACGAAGGCGTAGTGCTCCGCGAGCAGAAGCACACGAAGGCAGTTGCACATATCATTTCTTTCGACACGCACTTGGGGGAGGAGATCAAGTACCTCAGACTTGAAGGCGGGCTCGGGAAGCACTTGCCTGTCGTCCTTGCACACGCGCCCAATGTCCATACTTTGTACATCTCGCTTCATGTCCCAGCTTCAGAGGCTATCCAAGGCCTACACAAGGCACTCTCATTGGTCCATCCCAGGAAGCTTTACATATACTACAGGACATCAGAGTTTAGGTCCACGAAAGCCATGAGGGAAGCAAAGAGATACTTGCAGTCGGCTATTGCGACACAATGGGAGACACTGGTAAGTACAACCACAGGAGGATCGCCCACAACAGCTGACGTGTGCATCATATACTTCAGACCACTGTCATCCTCAGCAATAATTTTTGCATGACCACTTCCACGGCCGACGCTCTTCGCGCCGCGCCTGCTCTGAAAAAGCTGCGCATTAACACCAATCTGGGCCTACGCTTGCTGAACTGGGTGCGGAGAGGCCACCTTGCAGCCATCTTGATGAATCCGTCTTTGGAAGAGGTTGAGTTCCTTGGGTCAGCAGAAGATTTGACAAGTTTGAGGGCTGTCATGGCGGACTATGAATTTGGCTTGCCAATACATGCCGTGGCGGTGCTTAGGGCCAGGGCCATGGACAAGGTCATCAGCAAAATAATTGGTCGCAGGTCAGAGATGGGTTACCAGGCAAGTGCCTAACAGCCTGGTGGGTGCTGGCAATGCAAGAACAGGGGATACCAGGCTGATATCACACTGCAGTTTCAACACGGACCGATATGTCATTGTAAGTCATTTCCCATCCTGTTTTAACTAGAAATGACGCGGCCAGCCCACCCAGATCTCCACTGTGACGTGACGTCATGTGTGCCGCCTTCCAAGAGGTGTTGCTAACTGTCACATATATGTTGACTGGCCAAACGAACAACAAAGTCTCCTTCGACCTCTCCTAAAGTTGCTCTGGTGAGTTTCCTTTTATGTATTCATCCATATAAGGCCGTCGAAGGCCATCCGCTTTCCATGCTCCTTCCTTCTGCCCACCACCATGCACCCGCCCAATAGACGGCCACCCCCGGACGCCATTATCCTCTGAGATTCTTATCCCCACTTCTACTTTCCCCTTGCTTAACAGTGACTCCACTGCGTGCTCACTCAGCGCAGTACGTCCCAAGGTGCGTGAGCAGTAATTTCTCTCGCATTAGCACTGCAGTTGACTACTCATATGCATGGCAGCTGCAGCACCGACTTCCACCTGCCTGCACGGCTATGCAAGGGTCCTGTAATGCAGGAGAACAGTGCAGATACACAAGGTCCGTTGATGCTGTCCTACCTAAAGCGTGCCTCAGACTCAGGCTCATTTTGTCACTCGCAGACATTCGCATATGGTACGTGACATGCATATATGCGCTCGATTGCTTATAACTGACATGCATAGGCCCTCGTAAAACATTCTCGCTCACTCAGCAAGCTAAACCCTTCTACCCTATGGTTTCACTCGCATACTAACACCATTCTTAGTAGCTGTATATGACCCACTCTCTCGTGCTCCGGGACCCACACAAAGCCCTCGCAGTAAGCATAGCAGTCTGCAGGTAGTTTTGTACATGAGAACTTATGCACACGACTCATTCAGGGTTCGCTTTATGCACGCTGTGCGCCAACTGTGTAGCCGTTGCGCCGGGAGCTGCTTGTTGGCTGATATCATGTTTGCATGCGACACGACTCGGAGGGCATTCTCGTCTCGATACTGCCATTTTATGCAATACATATACATTGCATTCTATAAACCTCTATGAATATATTTCTCGCCGCTCCTAATTTCGATGTGCAAATCAGTCCCGAATATTTTTGAATATCCAACGAATTGTTGCGAGCGCTCAGGCAAGTGCTGCCAGCCTGGCGCTCCCTGGTAATGCATTACCAACCTTACCCGAATGGTAAAGGTCCCCAGACTGGTAAGCTTTAGTTATCATACAGGTGAGATATCTACCTTGGCAAGCCTATTCTCATAATGATTACCTTTATAAGCGAGATTAGCTTTGCCAGGGCTGTTCAGGCTAGGTAAGCTGCCGATTTTTTTGCTGATGGTACTCCTGTGCGTCTCATGCGCCCTGAACTCTTACTCTCAACATGAGTTCATGTTCTTTTAACAGGGAGGATATTGGAGGAGAGCTCAACCACGATGATGATTCTCCAAATGCGGTCACAGAGCCAGCTGCGCCTGAGGAACCCAGAAGCGACGAGGCCGATTTGCCCGACAGCACAACATCAGAACTCAACCGGACTTGATTACAAAATTCCGCATGTAACCCTGCGTGGTGCGCTGTGAGTACTAGTTTCATAGCAAGACAATTCGCTAATATAAAGCTGTCAGGGCAGTACCCGTAGTGGACGACACTACATGCTAGTGGTAGAAATGCTCTAGGTGTTCTCCGCGAAGACTCCCCGCAGACACCTCCACCTCCCAGAGCTTCATCGCATTCACGATTCGCTATCCCATGACAGTTTTAGTGCATATGATTGATGAAAATTGACAGCTGAATAAGTCTCTTGCCCACAATGGGGCCGACCTGCTGAACCTTTTCGATCTGGTAGGTTACTTTTACTTTACTTTTGCACAGCCATCTGAGGCACATGCCGACTTAAATTCTGCACCCCCTGCCAACAGCTTCTCCGGATTGCTTTTCATTCAAAGCGAACCTGTCAGGGCATGGAGTGGGATTAGAGTACCCACTACAGCGTATATTTGTGAGGCTCTGCAAAGCATCTCACCAGCTCCCGCACAGGCTGTTGCTATCAGATGTGCACTTAGGAGATTGCCGGCCCATGGGCAGTGGATCGTACGTGGATATTTACAAGGGTGAGCATAGAGGGAAGTCCATAGCCCTGAAGTCGCTTCGCAACACCGCCGCAAACCTGTCGCAAACCCACGCTCGCGAGATAAGGCCAGGCTCAGAGCCAGTCGGCGCTCTGTTTCACCTAATATGGGCAAACCCATGGTGGCACTCGCAGCACTACAGTCGTTAAGTTAATAATTCATAAGGTCGCTTGCTGGTTGACCTTATGCATTATGACCATCATCAGCAAAAAAATCGATCGTGGATCAAGAAAGGGTTGCTAGACAAGCGCTTAACAGTCTGGTGGATGCTGGCAATGCAAGGACAGGCGAAACCAGGCTGGTATTGCATTACAATCTCAACCCAGACCGGTATGTCGATACAATTCTGTTCTCATTATGATATCGCTAGACATAACATGACCTGCTCACTCAGATCAGCTCAGACCTCGGTGATGACATGACATCACACGCACCGCCGTGACCTTCGTCAGCCTTCGCCTCTATGTCAACTCTTCCGAGACAATTCAAAGGTTTGTTTGACCTACCCTAAACTCATTTTAATGTATATCCTTTTATATATTAATCCATATAGAGGGCACTCGTCGCTCCGTGCCTCTTACTTCCCCACCACCATGCCACGGGTCTCATCGAACGGACACCACCCCCTTCCTGCCTCTGTACCACCACCGCCACCGCTACCACCACACTACACACGCAGTGCCTATGAACCGCTCAACGCCGTTCTGAGACCTGATCGTGGGCGCCTGCATATATACGGCCTCGGTGTATGTGCTCACCGATAACCTGCGGCTAATCGGGGTGCATCTCTCCTTCCTTTCGCGCCATACACATTCGTTTCAGCATTCTCATTGACAGTATGTCCAGCTGACCGCATATATGGTAGCCGTGATGTCGGCTCCCAGCCCTCAGCGCGGGTCTCACAAGAACTCGAGACAGCAACCCAATCATGTGAGGTTTGTATATGCTTGCCTGTATGCTTCTCTGGCTTGTGGCCTTGTCATTTTGCTCACGCAGGTTCATATAAGGTACGTGGCCTGCATATATGCGCTCGTTTATTCATTTTCTCATGCACAGATCCCTATTAGACATATTTTCTCATCTTACAAGCTATTCCCTTGAATGTACTGCACTCCTACATGACACCTGATGCGCGTCATGAGTGTACAGCTCATTTGTTGTGTTGCACCCTCACGAAGCTTTGTAATCAACATTTAGTTGTGCACGCACAGAGCATAAGGGCAAGGAACAGCTTGCGACGTGTATGCCCTCACGTACACACTTTCTCTGTCGAATGGATCTGACGAGCAGGACGAGCAGGACGTGCCTGCAGGCTCCGCACCTTGTCTCGTATAGCGCACCTAACGGCATGCACACTGCGTTCACGGTATGCATCGCAGTCTGTAGGCTCCCACATGATGAATGCTCACATGTGCGTCCAGTCCAGGACTCGATCCCCGCGCAACATGCACCACTGCGAGGGCTGCTTGTCGTCAAACGCTTACAGTGCGAGTGACACATACGGCGGCAACATGCAGCGGCAACATGCGGCAACGACATGCGGCCGCTTCGACTGTTCGACGTCACCGATGTGTTCATAACACCTACCTGCGCCCATGTATTTACTGTAGCTTTGCGAATATATTATTCTTTGTTTTCAATTATGATGTGCAAGGTGGCTCCCAATATATTGAAATATTCAACGATTTATTGCGAGCGGATACCCAGACTGGCGCTCGCTGGTAATGCCTTGCCAGCGCATACCAACCTCACCAGCATGCTATGCATGCTAAAGGATCCCAGACTGATATGTTTGATAAATCAAAATGGTGCTATATCTACGTTGAAATATTTGTTCCCAGAATGATTACCATTGTAAGTGAGGTTAGCTTTACCAGGGCTGCCCAGGCTATATAAGCCGCCGATTTTTTCGCTGATGATTTATGCATGACAAATATGTCACGTCCCGTGACTTTTGTGACTTTGAGCCAATTTGCTGTCACGTATGTCACGCATCGTGCATTAACTGCATTTTGAG